>NW_028270146.1:115683125-115815625 GCF_037043375.1 Chiloscyllium plagiosum
TGAGGCAGGGCCACACTGTCAGGAGTTCAGTTCTAAGCGAGGGTCGCACTGTCAGGAGATTAGTACTGAGGGAGGGCCGCACTGTCAGGACAAAAGTTCTGAAGGAGGGCCGCCCTGTCAGGAGTTTAGTTCTGAGTGAGGGCCGCACTGTCAGGAGTTTAGTTCTGAGAGAGGGCCGCACTGTCAGGTGTTTAGTACTGAGGAAGGACGCACTGTCAGGCGTTTGGTATTGAGGGAGGGCCGCAATGTCAGGAGTTTAGTTCTGAGGTAGGGTCACAATGTCAGGAGTTAGATACTGAGGGAGTGCCGCACTGTCAGGAGTTCAGTTCTGAGGGAGGGCCGCACTGTCAGGAGTTTAGTACTGATTTAGGGCCGCACTGTCAGGACTTTAGTACTGAGGGAGGGCCGCAATGTCAGAAGTTTAGTTCTGAGGGAGGTCCACACTGTCAGGAGTTTAGTTCTGAGGGAGGTCTGCACCGTCAAGAGATTAGTAGTGAGGGAATGCCGCAGTGTCAGGAGTTTAGTTCTGAGGGAGGGCCGCAATGTTAGAAGTTTAGTTCAGACGGAGGGACGCGTTTACAGGTGTTTAGTTCTGAGCGAGGGCCGCACTGTCAGGAGTTTAGTACAGAGGGAGGTCCGCACTGTCAGGAGTTTAGTTCTGAGCGAGGGCCGCACTGTCAGGTTTTTGTTACTGAGGGAGGGCTGAAATGTCAGGAGTTTAGTTCTGAGGGTGGGCCGCACTGTCAGGTTTTTGGTACTGAGCGAGGGCTGTAATGTCAGGAGTTTAGTTCTGAGGGAGGGCCACACTGTCAGGAGTTTAGTTCTGAGGGAGGGCCACACTGTCAGGAGTTCAGTTCTGAGGGAGGGCCACACTGTCAGGAGTTTAGATCTGATGGAGGGCCACACTGTCAGGAGCATAGTGCTGAGGGAGGGCCGCAGTGTCAGGAGATTAGGTCTGTGGGAGGGCCGCCCTGTCAGGAGTTTAGATCTGATGGAGGGCCGCACTGTCAGGAGCTTAGTACTGAGGGAGGGCCGCAGTGTCAGGAATTTAGTTCTGAGGGAAGGCCGCCCTGTCAGGAGTTTAGTACTGAGGGAGGGCCACACTGTCAGGTATTTGTTCTGAGGGAGGGCCGACCTGTCAGGAGTTTAGTTCTGTGGGAGGGCCACACTGTCAGGAGTTTAATTCTGAGAGAGGGCCGCACTGTCAGGTGTTTAGTACTGAGGAAGGACGCACTGTCAGGCGTTTGGTATTGAGGGAGGGCCGCAATGTCAGGAGTTTAGTTCTGAGGTAGGGTCACAATGTGAGGAGTTAGATACTGAGGGAGTGCCGCACTGTCAGGAGTTCAGTTCTGAGGGAGGGCCGCACTGTCAGGAGTTTAGTACTGAGGGAAGGCCGCACTATCAGTAGTTTAGTACTGAGGGAGGGCCGCACTGTCAAGTGTTTAGTACTGAGGGAAGGCCGCACTATCAGGCGTTTAGTACTGAGGGAGGGCCGCACTCTCAGGTGTTTAGTTCTGAGGGAGGGTCGCACTTTCAGGAGTTTACTACTGAGGGAAGGCCGCACTGTCAGGTGTTTAGTACTGAGGGAGAGCCGCACTGTCAGGTGTTTAGTACTGAGGGAGGGATGCACCGTCAGGATTTTAGTTGTGAGGGACGGCCACACTGTCAGGAGTTTAGTTCTAAGGGAGGACCGCACTGTCAGGAGTTTAGTACAGAGTGAGGGCCGCACTGTCAAGTATTTTAGTTCTGATGTAGGGCTACACTGTCAGGATTTTAGTTGTGAGGGACGGCCACACTGTCAGGAGTTTAGTACTGAGGGAGGGCCGCACTGTCAGTATTTTAGTTCTGATTTAGGGCTACACTGTCAGGATTTTAGTTGTGAGGGACGGCCACACTGTCAGGAGTTTAGTACTGAGGGAGGGCCGCACTGTCAGGAGTTTAGTACTGAGGGAGGGCAGCACTGTCAGCATTTTAGTTCTGAGGGAGGGCCACACTGTCAGTATTTTAGTTCTAAGGGAGGGCCACACTGTCAGGAGTTTAGTACTGAGGGAGGGCCGCACTATCAGGAGTTTAGTTCTGAGCGTGGTCCGCACTGTCAGGAGTTTAGTACTGAAGGAGGGCCGCAATATCAGGAGTTTAGTACTGAGGGAGGGCCACCCGGTCCAGAGTTTAGTACAGTGGGAGCGCTGCACTGAAAGGTGTTTAATAATAAGGGAGGGCTGCACTGTCAGGTGCTCAGAACTGAGGGAGGGCTGTAGTGTTTGGAGTTTATTTCTGAGGGAGGGCCGCAGTCTCAGGATTTTAGTTCTGAGGGAGTGCCGCACTGTCAGTAGTTTAGTTCTGAGGGAGGGACGCATTGTCAGGAGTTTAGTACAGAGGGAGAGCCGCACTGTCAGGTGTTTAGTACTGAGGGAGGGGTGCACCGTCAGGATTTTAGTTGTGAGGGACGGCCACACTGTCAGGACTTTAGTTCTGAGGGAGGACCGCACTGTCAAGAGTTTAGTACAGAGTGAGGGCCGCACTGTCAAGTAGTTAGCACTGAGGGAGGGCCACACTGTCAGTATTTTAGTTCTGATGTAGGGCTACACTGTCAGGATTTTAGTTGTGAGGGACGGCAACACTGTCAGGAGTTTAGTACTGAGGGAGGGCCGCACTGTCAGGAGTTTAGTTGTGAGGGACGGCCACACTGTCAGGAGTTTAGTACTGAGGGAGGGCCGCACTGTCAGGAGTTTAGTACTGAGGGAGGGCGACACTGTCAGGAGTTTAGTACTGAGGGAGGGCCGCACTGTCAGGTGTTTAGTACTGAGGAAGGACGCACAGTCAGGCGTTTGGTATTGAGGGAGGGCCGCAATGTCAGGAGTTTAGTTCTGAGGTAGGGTCACAATGTGAGGAGTTAGATACTGAGGGAGTGCCGCACTGTCAGGAGTTCAGTTCTGAGGGAGGGCCGCACTGTCAGGAGTTTAGTACTGACGGAAGGCCGCACTATCAGTAGTTTAGTACGGAGGGAGGGCCGCACTGTCAAGTGTTTAGTACTGAGGGAAGGCCGCACTATCAGGCGTTTAGTACTGAGGGAGGGCCGCACTCTCAGGTGTTTAGTTCTGAGGGAGGGTCGCACTTTCAGGAGTTTACTACTGAGGGAAGGCCGCACTGTCAGGTGTTTAGTACTGAGGGAGGGGTGCACCGTCAGGATTTTAGTTGTGAGGGACGGCCACACTGTCAGGAGTTTAGTTCTAAGGGAGGACCGCACTGTCAGGAGTTTAGTACAGAGTGAGGGCCGCACTGTCAAGTATTTTAGTTCTGATGTAGGGCTACACTGTCAGGATTTTAGTTTTGAGGGACGGCCACACTGTCAGGAGTTTAGTACTGAGGGAGGGCCGCACTGTCAGTATTTTAGTTCTGATGTAGGGCTACACTGTCAGGATTTTAGTTGTGAGGGACGGCCACACTGTCAGGAGTTTAGTACTGAGGGAGGGCCGCACTGTCAGGAGTTTAGTACTGAGGGAGGGCCACACTGTCAGGAGTTTAGTACTGAGGGAGGGCCGCACTGTCAGCATTTTAGTTCTGAGGGTGGGCCACACTGTCAGTATTTTAGTTCTAAGGGAGGGCTGCACTGTCAGGTGCTCAGAACTGAGGGAGGGCAGTAGTGTTTGGAGTTTATTTCTGAGGGAGGGCCGCACTCTCAGGATTTTAGTTCTGAGTGAGTGCCGCATTGTCAGGAGTTTAGTTCTGAGGGAGGGACGCACTGTCAGGAGTTTAGTACTGAGGGCCGCACTGTCAGGAGTTTAGTTATTAGTGAGGGCCGCACTGACAGGAGTTTAGTACTGAGGGAGTGCCGCACTGTCAGGAGTTGAGTACGGAGGGAGGGCCGCACTGTCAGGTGTTTAGTGCTGAGGGAGTGCCGCACTCTCAGGTGCTTAGTACTGAGGGAGGGCCGCACTGTCAAGAGTTTAGTACTGAGGGAAGGCCGCACTATCAGGAGTTCAGAAATGAGGGAGGGCCGCACTGTCAGATGTTTAGTACTGAGGGAGGGCCAGACTGTCAGGAGTTTAGTTCTGACGGAGGGCCACACTGTCAGGAGTTTAGTTGTGAGGGAGGGCCACACTGTCAGGAGTTTAGTTGTGAGGGAGGGCCCACTGTCAGGTGTTTAGTACTGAGAGAGGGCCGCACTGTCAGGAGTTTAGTACTGAGGGAGGGCCACACTGTCAGGTGTTTAGTACTGAGGGAGGGCCGCACTGTCAGATGTTTAGTACTCAGGGAGTGCCGCACTGTCAGGAGTTTAGTTCGGAGGGAAAGCCGCACTATCAGGAGTTTAGTACTGAGGGAGGGCCGCACTGTCAGGAGTTTAGTTGTGAGTGAGAGCCGCATTGACAGGAGTTTAGTACTGAGGGAGGGACGCACTGTCCGGAGTTGAGTACGGAGGGAGGGCCCCACTGTCAGGTGTTTAGTTCTGAGGTAAGGCAGCTCTCTCAGGAGTTTAGTACTGTGGGAGGGCTGCAGTGTCATGATTTTATTTCTGAGGGAGGGCCGCACTGTCAGGAATTTAGTTCTGTGGGAGTGACGCACTGTCAGGTGTTTAGTACTGAGCGAGGGCCGCATGGTAAGGAGTATAGTACAGAGGAAGGGTCGCACTGTCAGGAGTTTAATACTGAGGGAAGGCCACACTATCAGGAGTTTAGAACTGAGGGAGGGCCGCACTGTCAGGAGTTTAGTTCTGAGTGGGGGCCGCAGTGTCAGAAATTTAGTACAGAGGGAGGGCCGCACTGTCAGGTGTTTAGTACTGAGGGAGGGCCGCACTGTCAAGATTTTAGTACTGAGTTTGGGCCGCACTGTCAGGAGTTTAGTACTGACGTATGGCCACACTGTCAGGTGTTTAGTATTGACGTAGGGCCGCACTGTCAGGTGATTAGTACTGAGGGAGGGCCACACTGTCAGGAGTTTAGTTCTGAAAGAGGGCCACACTCTCAGGAGTTTAGTACAGAGGGAGGGCCGCCCTGTCAGGTGTTTAGTACTGAATGAGGGCCGCACTGTCAGGTGTTTAGTACTGAGGGAGGGTTGCACTCTCAGTAGTTTCGTCCTGAGGGAGGGCCGCATGGTCAGGAGTAAAGTACTGAGGGAGGGCCGCACTGTCAGTATTTTAGTTCTGAGGGAGTGCCACACTGTCAGTAGTTTTGTTCTGAGGGAGGGCCGCACTGTCAGGTGTTTAGTTCTGAGGGAGGGCCGCATTGTGAGGTGTTTAGTACAGAGGGATGGCCGCACTGTCAGGTGTTTAGTACTGAGGGAGGGCCGCACTGTCAGGAGTTTAGTACTGAGGGAGGGCCGCACTGTCAGGAGTTTAGTACTGAGGGAGGGCCGCACTGTCAGGAGTTTAGTTCTGAGGGAGGACCGCACTGTTAAGTGTTTAGTACAGAGGGAGGGCCACACTGTCAGGTGTTTAGTACTGAGGGAGTGCCATGCTTACAGGTGTTTAGTTCTGAGCGAGGGCCGCACTGTCAGGAGTTTAGTACAGAGGGAGGGTTGCACTGTCAGGAGCTTAGTTCTGAGCGAGGGCCGCACTGTCAGGTTTTTGGTACTGAGGGAGGGCTGTAATGTCAGGAGTTTAGTTCTGAGGGAGGACCACACTGTCAGGAGTTCAGTTCTGAGGGAGGGCTGCACTATCAGGAGTTTAGATCTGATGGAGGGCCACACTGTCAGGAGCTTAGTGCTGAGGGAGGGCCGCAGTGTCAGGAGATTAGTTCTGTGGGAGGGCCGCCATAGTCAGGAGTTTAGATCTGATGGAGGGCCGCACTGTCAGGAGCTAAGTACTGAGGGAGGGCCGCAGCGTCATGAATTTAGTTCTGAGGGAAGGCCGCCCTGTCAGGAATTTAGTACTGAGGGACGGCCACACTGTCAGGTATTTAGTTCTGAGGGAGTGCCGCACTGTCAGGAGGTTAGTTCTGAGGGAGGGCCGCACTGTCAGGTGTTTAGTACTGAGGGAGGATGCACTGTCAGGCGTTTGGTACTGAGGGAGGGCCGCAATGTCAGGAGTTTAGTTCTGAGGTAGGGTCGCAATGTCAGGAGTTAGATACTGAGCGAGTGCCGCACTGTCAGGAGTTCAGCTCTGAGGGAGGGCCGCACTGTCAGGAGTTTAGTACTGAGGGAGGGCCGCAGTGTGAGGAGTTTAGTTCTGAGGGAGGGCCGCACTGTCAGGAGTTTAGTTCTCAGGGAGGATCGCACTGTCAGGAGTATAGTACTGAGGGAAGGCCGCACTATCAGTAGTTTAGTACTGAGGGAGGGCCACACTGTCAAGTGTTTAGTACTGTGGGAATGCCGCACTATCAGGCGTTTAGTTCTGAGGGAGGGCCGCACTGTCAGGTGTTTAGTTCTGAGGGAGGGTCGCACTTTCAGGAGTTTAGTACTGAGGGAAAGCCGCACTGTCAGGTGTTTAGTACTGAGGGATGGCCGCACTGTCAGGAGTTTAGCACAGAGGGAGAGCTGTACTGTCAGGTGTTTAGTACTGAGGGAGGGCCACACTGTTAGGAGTTTAGTACTGAGGGAGGGGCGCACCGTCAGGATTTTACTTGTGAGGGAGGGCCACACTGTCAGGTGTTTCGAACTGAGGGAGGGCCGCACTGTCAGGAGTTTAGTTCTGAGGGTGGGCCGCAGTGTCAGGGGTTTAGTTCTGAGGGAGGACCGCACTGTCAGGAGTTTAGTACAGAGTGAGGGCCGCACTGTCAAGTATTTAGTACTGAGGGAGGGCCACACTGTCAGTAGTTTAGTACTGAGGGAGGGCCGCACTGTCAGGGGTTTAGTTCTGAGGGAGGGCCACACTGTCAGGAGTTTAGTACTGAGGGAGGGCCGCACTGTCAGGTGTTTAGTACTGAGGGAGGGCCGCACGGTCAGGAGTTAAGTACTGATGGAGGGTCGTACTGTCAGGATTTTAGTTCTGAGGGTGTGCCGCAATGTCAGTATTTTAATTCTGAGGGAGGGCCACACTGTCAGGTGTTTCGTTCTGAGGGAATGCCGCACTGTCAGGAGTTTAGTTCTGACGGAGGGACGCACTGTCAGGTATTTAGTACTGAGGGAGGGCCGCAGCGTCATGAATTTAGTTCTGAGGGAAGGCCGCCCTGTCAGGAATTTAGTACTGAGGGACGGCCACACTGTCAGGTATTTAGTTCTGAGGGAGTGCTGCACTGTCAGGAGTTTAGTTCTGAGGGAGGGCCGCACTATCAGGTGTTTAGTACTGAGGTAGGGCTGCACTGTCAGGATTTTAGTTCTGAAGGAGGGCCGCACTGTCAGTATTTTAGTTCTGAGGGAGGGCCACACTGTCAGGTGTTTCGTTCTGAGGGAATGCCGCACTGTCAGGAGTTTAGTTCTGACGGAGGGACGCACTGTCAGGTGTTTAGTACTGAGGGAGGGCCGCACTGTCAGATGTTTAGTACTCAGGGAGGGCCGCACTGTCATGTGTTTAGTACTGAGGGCGGGCCGCACGCTCAGGAGTTTAGTACTGAGGGAGGGCCGCACTGTCAGGAGTTTAGTTCTAATGAAGGGCCGCACTGTCAGGAGTTTACTACTGAGGGAGGGCCACAATATCAGTAGTTTAGGTCTGAGGGAGGGCCGACCTGTCAGGAGTTTAGTTCTGAGGGAAGGCGGCTCTCTCAGGAGTTTAGTACTGAGGGAGGACCACCCTGTCAGGAGTTTAGTTCAGATGGAGTGCCGCACTGTCAGGTGTTTAGTACTGAGGGAGGGCCGCAGTGTCATGATTTTAGTTCTGAGGGAGGGCCGCACTGTCAGGAATTTAGTTCAGAGGGAGGGCCACACTGTCAGGAGTTTTGTACTGAGGGAGGGCCACACTGTCAGGTGTTTAGTACTGGGCGAGGTCCGCATGGTAAGGAGTATAGTACAGAGGAAGGGTCGCACTGTCAGGAGTTTGGTTCTGAGGGAGGGCCGCACTGTCGGGTGATTAGTACTGAGGGAGGGCCGCACTGTCAGGAGTTTAGTTCTGAAGGAGGGCCACAATCTCAGGAGTTTAGTACTGAGGGAGGGCCGCCCTGTCAGGTGTTTAGTACTGAATGAGGGCGGCACTGTCAGGTGTTTAGTACTGAGGGAGGGCCGCACGGTCAGGAGTAAAGTACTGAGGGAGGGCCGGATTGTCAGTATTTTAGTTCTGAGGGTGTGCCGCACTGTCAGTAGTTTTGTCCTGGGGGAGGGCCGCATTGTCAGGAGTTTAGTACAGAGGGAGGGCCGCCCTGTCAGGGGTTTAGTACTGAATGAGGGCGGCACTGTCAGGTGTTTAGTACTGAGGGAGGGCCGCACTGTCAGGTGTTTAGTCCTGAGTGAGTGCCGAAGTGTGAGTAGTTTAGTTCTGAGGGAGGGCCGCACTGTCAGGAGATTAGTACAGAAGGATGGCCGCACTGTCAGCTGTGTAGTACTGAGGGAGGGCCGGACTGTCAGGAGTTTAGTTCTGAGGGAGGGCCGCATTGTCAGGTGTTTAGAACAGAGGGAGGGACGCACTGTCAGGTGTTTAGTACGGAGGGAGGGCCGCACTGTCAGGAGTTTTGTTCTGAGGGAGGGCCGCACTGTCAGGTGTTTAGTACTGAGGGAGGGCCGCACTGTCAGCTGTGTAGTACTGAGGGAGGGCCGCAATGTCAGGTGTTTAGTACTGAGGGACGGCCGCATTGTCAGGAGTTTAGTACTGAGGGAGGGCCACACTGTCAGGAGTTTAGTTCTGATGGAGGGCCACACTGTCAGGCGTTTAGTTCTAAGGGAGCGCCGACATGTCAGGAGTTTAGTTCTGAGGGTGGGCCACACTGTCAGGAGTTTAGTTCAGAGGTTGGGCCACACTGTTAAGTGTTTAGGACTGAGTGGGGGCCGCGCTGTCAGGATTTTAGTTCTGACTGATGGCCATAGTGTCAGGAGTTTAGTTCTGAGGGAGGGTCGCACTGTCAGGAGTTTAGTACTGAGTGAGGGCCACACTGTCAGGAGTTTAGTTCTGAGGGAGGGTCGCACTCTCAGCAGTTTAGTACTGAGGGAGGGCCACACTGTCAGGAGTTTAGTTCTGAGGGAGGGCCACACTGTCAGGCGTTTAGTACAGAGGGAGGGCCGCACTTCCAGCTGGTTAATAAAGAGGGAGGGCCACACTGTCAGATGTTTAGTACTGAGGGAGGGCCGCACTGTCAAGAGGTTAGTTCTGAGGGAGGGCCGCGCTGTCAGGATTTTAGTTCTGACTGATGGCCATAGTGTCAGGAGTTTAGTTCTGAGGGAGGGTCGCACTGTCAGGAGTTTAGTACTGAGTGAGGGCCACACTGTCAGGTGTTTAGTACTAAGGGAGGGCGCAACTGTCAGGAGATTGGTTCTGAGGGTGGGCCGCAATGTCAGGAGTTTGGTTCTGAGGGAGGGCCGCACTGTCAGGAGTTTAGTACAGAGGGAGGGCCGCACTTCCAGCTGATCAGTAAAGAGGGAGGGCCACACTGTCAGATGTTTAGTACTGAGGGAGGGCCGCACTGTCAGGAGTTTAGTTCTGAGGGAGGGCCGCACTGTCAGTATTTTAGCTCTGAGGGAGGGTCACACTGTTAGGTGTTTTGTACTGGGCGAGGGACCGCATGGTAAGGAGTATAGTACAGAGGAAGGGTCGCACTGTCAGGAGTTTAATACTGAGGGAAGGTCACACTATCAGGAGTTTGGAACTGAGGGAGGGCCACCCTTTCAAGTATTTAGTTCTGATGGAGGGCCACACTGTCAGGTGTTTAGTACTAAGGGAGGGCCGCACTGTCAGGAGTTTGGATCTGAGGGAGGGCGCAACTGTCAGGAGTTTAGTACAGATGGAGGGCCGCACTGTCAGGAGTTTAGTTCTGAGGGAGGGACGCACTGTCAGGAGTTTAGTACTGAGGGAGGGCCACACTGTCAGGTGTTTAGTACTCAGGGAGGGCCGCACTGTCATGTGTTTAGTACTGAATGAGGGCCGGATGCTCAGGGGTTTAGTACTGAGGGAGGGCCGCATGCTCAGGAGTTTAGTACTGAGGGAGGGCCGCACGGTCAGGAGTTTAGTTCTAATGAAGGGCCGCACTGTCAGGAGTTAACTACTGAGGGAGGGCCACAATATCAGTAGTTTAGGTCTGAGGGAGGACCGACCAGTCAGGTGTTTAGTTCTGAGGGAAGGCGGCTCTCTCAGGAGTTTAGTACTGAGGGAGGACCACCCTCTCAGGAGTTTAGTACAGTGGGAGTGCCGCACTGTCAGGTGTTTAGTACTGAGGGAGGGCCGCAGTGTCATGATTTTAGTTCTGAGGGAGGGCCGCACTGTTAGGAATTTAGTTCTGAGGGAGAGACGCACTGTCAGGAGTTTTGTACTGAGGGAGGGCCACACTGTCAGGTGTTTAGTACTGGGCGAGGGCCGCATTGTCAGGAGTATAGTACAGAGGAAGGTTCGCACTGTCAGGAGTTTGGTTCTGAGGGAGGGCCGCACTGTCAGGTGATTAGTACTGAGGGAGGGCCACACTGTCAGGAGTTTAGTTCTGAAGGAGGGCCACACTCTCAGGAGTTTAGTACAGAGGGAGGGCCGCCCTGTCAGGTGTTTAGTACTGAATGAGGGCCGCATTGTCAGGTGTTTAGTACTGAGGGAGGGCTGCACTCTCAGTAGTTTAGTACTGAGGGAGGGCCGCACGGTCAGTAGTAAAGTACTGAGGGAGGGCCGGATTGTCAGTATTTTAGTTCTGAGGGTGTGCCGCACTGTCAGTAGTTTTGTCCCGGGGGAGGGCCGCATTGTCAGGTGTTTAGTACAGAGGGAGGGCCGCACTGTCAGGAGTTTAGTACTGAGGGAGGGCCGCACTGTCAGGTGTTTAGTACTGATTGAGTGCCGCAGTGTGAGTAGTTTAGTTCTGAGGGAGGGCCGCACTGTCAGGAGATTAGTACAGTAGGATGGCTGCACTGTCAGCTGTGTAGTACTAAGGGAGGGCCGGACTGTCAGGAGTTTAGTTCTGAGGGACGGCCGCATTGTCAGGAGTTTAGTTCTGAGGGAGGGCCACACTGTCAGGAGTTTAGTTCAGAGGTTGGGCCACACTGTTAAGTGTTTAGTACTGAGTGGGGCCGCGCTGTCAGGATTTTAGTTCTGACTGATGGCCATAGTGTCAGGAGTTTAGTTCTGAGGGAGGGTCGCACTGTCAGGAGTTTAGTACTGAGTGAGGGCCACACTGTCAGGAGTTTAGTTCTGAGGGAGGGTCGCACTCTCAGGAGTTTAGTACTGAGGGAGGGCCACACTGTCAGGAGTTTAGTTCTGAGGGAGGGCCACACTGTCAGGCGTTTAGTTCTGAGGGAGCGCCGACGTGTCAGGAGCTTAGTTCTGAGGGAAGGCCGCACTGTCAAGAGTTTAGTTCTGAGGGAGGGCCGCACTGTCAGTATTTTAGCTCTGAGGGAGGGTCACACTGTCAGGTGTTTTGTACTGGGCGAGGGACCGCATGGTAAGGAGTATAGTACAGAGGAAGGGTCGCACTGTCAGGAGTTTAATACTGAGGGAAGGTCACACTATCAGGAGTTTGGAACTGAGGGAGGGCCACCCTTTCAAGTATTTAGTTCTGATGGAGGGCCACACTGTCAGGTGTTTAGTACTAAGGGAGGGCCGCAGTGTCATGATTTTAGTTCTGAGGGAGGGCCGCACTGTCAGGAATTTAGTTCAGAGGGAGGGCCACACTGTCAGGAGTTTTGTACTGAGGGAGGGCCACACTGTCAGGTGTTTAGTACTGGGCGAGGTCCGCATGGTAAGGAGTATAGTACAGAGGAAGGGTCGCACTGTCAGGAGTTTGGTTCTGAGGGAGGGCCGCACTGTCGGGTGATTAGTACTGAGGGAGGGCCGCACTGTCAGGAGTTTAGTTCTGAAGGAGGGCCACAATCTCAGGAGTTTAGTACTGAGGGAGGGCCGCCCTGTCAGGTGTTTAGTACTGAATGAGGGCGGCACTGTCAGGTGTTTAGTACTGAGGGAGGGCCGCACGGTCAGGAGTAAAGTACTGAGGGAGGGCCGGATTGTCAGTATTTTAGTTCTGAGGGTGTGCCGCACTGTCAGTAGTTTTGTCCTGGGGGAGGGCCGCATTGTCAGGAGTTTAGTACAGAGGGAGGGCCGCCCTGTCAGGGGTTTAGTACTGAATGAGGGCGGCACTGTCAGGTGTTTAGTACTGAGGGAGGGCCGCACTGTCAGGTGTTTAGTCCTGAGTGAGTGCCGAAGTGTGAGTAGTTTAGTTCTGAGGGAGGGCCGCACTGTCAGGAGATTAGTACAGAAGGATGGCCGCACTGTCAGCTGTGTAGTACTGAGGGAGGGCCGGACTGTCAGGAGTTTAGTTCTGAGGGAGGGCCGCATTGTCAGGTGTTTAGAACAGAGGGAGGGACGCACTGTCAGGTGTTTAGTACGGAGGGAGGGCCGCACTGTCAGGAGTTTTGTTCTGAGGGAGGGCCGCACTGTCAGGTGTTTAGTACTGAGGGAGGGCCGCACTGTCAGCTGTGTAGTACTGAGGGAGGGCCGCAATGTCAGGTGTTTAGTACTGAGGGACGGCCGCATTGTCAGGAGTTTAGTACTGAGGGAGGGCCACACTGTCAGGAGTTTAGTTCTGATGGAGGGCCACACTGTCAGGCGTTTAGTTCTAAGGGAGCGCCGACATGTCAGGAGTTTAGTTCTGAGGGTGGGCCACACTGTCAGGAGTTTAGTTCAGAGGTTGGGCCACACTGTTAAGTGTTTAGGACTGAGTGGGGGCCGCGCTGTCAGGATTTTAGTTCTGACTGATGGCCATAGTGTCAGGAGTTTAGTTCTGAGGGAGGGTCGCACTGTCAGGAGTTTAGTACTGAGTGAGGGCCACACTGTCAGGAGTTTAGTTCTGAGGGAGGGTCGCACTCTCAGCAGTTTAGTACTGAGGGAGGGCCACACTGTCAGGAGTTTAGTTCTGAGGGAGGGCCACACTGTCAGGCGTTTAGTACAGAGGGAGGGCCGCACTTCCAGCTGATTAATAAAGAGGGAGGGCCACACTGTCAGATGTTTAGTACTGAGGGAGGGCCGCACTGTCAAGAGGTTAGTTCTGAGGGAGGGCCGCGCTGTCAGGATTTTAGTTCTGACTGATGGCCATAGTGTCAGGAGTTTAGTTCTGAGGGAGGGTCGCACTGTCAGGAGTTTAGTACTGAGTGAGGGCCACACTGTCAGGTGTTTAGTACTAAGGGAGGGCGCAACTGTCAGGAGATTGGTTCTGAGGGTGGGCCGCAATGTCAGGAGTTTGGTTCTGAGGGAGGGCCGCACTGTCAGGAGTTTAGTACAGAGGGAGGGCCGCACTTCCAGCTGATCAGTAAAGAGGGAGGGCCACACTGTCAGATGTTTAGTACTGAGGGAGGGCCGCACTGTCAGGAGTTTAGTTCTGAGGGAGGGCCGCACTGTCAGTATTTTAGCTCTGAGGGAGGGTCACACTGTTAGGTGTTTTGTACTGGGCGAGGGACCGCATGGTAAGGAGTATAGTACAGAGGAAGGGTCGCACTGTCAGGAGTTTAATACTGAGGGAAGGTCACACTATCAGGAGTTTGGAACTGAGGGAGGGCCACCCTTTCAAGTATTTAGTTCTGATGGAGGGCCACACTGTCAGGTGTTTAGTACTAAGGGAGGGCCGCACTGTCAGGAGTTTGGATCTGAGGGAGGGCGCAACTGTCAGGAGTTTAGTACAGATGGAGGGCCGCACTGTCAGGAGTTTAGTTCTGAGGGAGGGACGCACTGTCAGGAGTTTAGTACTGAGGGAGGGCCACACTGTCAGGTGTTTAGTACTCAGGGAGGGCCGCACTGTCATGTGTTTAGTACTGAATGAGGGCCGGATGCTCAGGGGTTTAGTACTGAGGGAGGGCCGCATGCTCAGGAGTTTAGTACTGAGGGAGGGCCGCACGGTCAGGAGTTTAGTTCTAATGAAGGGCCGCACTGTCAGGAGTTAACTACTGAGGGAGGGCCACAATATCAGTAGTTTAGGTCTGAGGGAGGACCGACCAGTCAGGTGTTTAGTTCTGAGGGAAGGCGGCTCTCTCAGGAGTTTAGTACTGAGGGAGGACCACCCTCTCAGGAGTTTAGTACAGTGGGAGTGCCGCACTGTCAGGTGTTTAGTACTGAGGGAGGGCCGCAGTGTCATGATTTTAGTTCTGAGGGAGGGCCGCACTGTTAGGAATTTAGTTCTGAGGGAGAGACGCACTGTCAGGAGTTTTGTACTGAGGGAGGGCCACACTGTCAGGTGTTTAGTACTGGGCGAGGGCCGCATTGTCAGGAGTATAGTACAGAGGAAGGTTCGCACTGTCAGGAGTTTGGTTCTGAGGGAGGGCCGCACTGTCAGGTGATTAGTACTGAGGGAGGGCCACACTGTCAGGAGTTTAGTTCTGAAGGAGGGCCACACTCTCAGGAGTTTAGTACAGAGGGAGGGCCGCCCTGTCAGGTGTTTAGTACTGAATGAGGGCCGCATTGTCAGGTGTTTAGTACTGAGGGAGGGCTGCACTCTCAGTAGTTTAGTACTGAGGGAGGGCCGCACGGTCAGTAGTAAAGTACTGAGGGAGGGCCGGATTGTCAGTATTTTAGTTCTGAGGGTGTGCCGCACTGTCAGTAGTTTTGTCCCGGGGGAGGGCCGCATTGTCAGGTGTTTAGTACAGAGGGAGGGCCGCACTGTCAGGAGTTTAGTACTGAGGGAGGGCCGCACTGTCAGGTGTTTAGTACTGATTGAGTGCCGCAGTGTGAGTAGTTTAGTTCTGAGGGAGGGCCGCACTGTCAGGAGATTAGTACAGTAGGATGGCTGCACTGTCAGCTGTGTAGTACTAAGGGAGGGCCGGACTGTCAGGAGTTTAGTTCTGAGGGACGGCCGCATTGTCAGGAGTTTAGTTCTGAGGGAGGGCCACACTGTCAGGAGTTTAGTTCAGAGGTTGGGCCACACTGTTAAGTGTTTAGTACTGAGTGGGGCCGCGCTGTCAGGAATTTAGTTCTGACTGATGGCCATAGTGTCAGGAGTTTAGTTCTGAGGGAGGGTCGCACTGTCAGGAGTTTAGTACTGAGTGAGGGCCACACTGTCAGGAGTTTAGTTCTGAGGGAGGGTCGCACTCTCAGGAGTTTAGTACTGAGGGAGGGCCACACTGTCAGGAGTTTAGTTCTGAGGGAGGGCCACACTGTCAGGCGTTTAGTTCTGAGGGAGCGCCGACGTGTCAGGAGCTTAGTTCTGAGGGAAGGCCGCACTGTCAAGAGTTTAGTTCTGAGGGAGGGCCGCACTGTCAGTATTTTAGCTCTGAGGGAGGGTCACACTGTCAGGTGTTTTGTACTGGGCGAGGGACCGCATGGTAAGGAGTATAGTACAGAGGAGGGTCGCACTGTCAGGAGTTTAATACTGAGGGAAGGTCACACTATCAGGAGTTTGGAACTGAGGGAGGTCCACCCTTTCAAGTATTTAGTTCTGATGGAGGGCCACACTGTCAGGTGTTTAGTACTAAGGGAGGGCCGCACTGTCAGGAGATTGGTTCTGAGGGTGGGCCGCAACTGTCAGGAGATTGGTTCTGAGGGAGGGCCGGAATGTCAGGAGTTTAGTTCTGAGGGAGGGCTGCACTGTCAGGAGTTTAGTACAGATGGAGGGCCGCACTGTCAGGAGTTTAGTACAGAGGGAGGGCCGCACTTCCAGGTGATTAGTAAAGAGGGAGGGCCACACTGTCAGGAGTTTAGTTCTGAGGGAGGGACGCACTGTCAGGAGTTTAGTACTGAGGGAGGGCCACACTGTCAGGTGTGTAGTACTCAGGGAGGGCCGCACTGTCATGTGTTTAGTACTGAATGAGGGCCGCACGCTCAGGAGTTTAGTACTGAGGGAGGGCCGCATGCTCAGGAGTTTCGTACTGAGGGAGGGCCGCACGGTCAGGAGTTTAGTTCTAATGAAGGGCCGCACTGTCAGGAGTTTACTACTGAGGGAGGGCCACAATATCAGTAGTTTAGGTCTGAGGGAGGGCCGACCTGTCAGGAGTTTAGTTCTGAGGGAAGGCGGCTCTCTCAGGAGTTTAGTACTGAGGGAGGACCACCCTGTCAGGAGTTTAGTACAGTGGGAGTGCAGCACTGTCAGGTGTTTAGTACTGAGGGAGGGCCGCAGTGTCATGATTTTAGTTCTGAGGGAGGGCCACACTGTCAGGCGTTTAGTTCTGAGGGAACGCCGACGTGTCAGGAGCTTAGTTCTGAGGGAAGGACGCACTGTCAAGAGTTTAGTCAGATGGAGGGCCGCACTGTCAGGTGTTTAGTACTGAGGGAGGGCCGCACTGTCAGGAGTTTAGTTCTGAGGGAGGGCCGCACTGTCAGTATTTTAGCTCTGAGGGAGGGTCACACTGTCAGGTGTTTAGTACTGGGCGAGGGACCGCATGGTAAGGAGTATAGTACAGAGGAAGGGTCGCACTGTCAGGAGTTTAATACTGAGGGAAGGTCACACTATCAGGAGTTTGTAACAGAGGGAGGGCCACCCTTTCAAGAATTTAGTTCTGATGGAGGGCCACACTGTCAGGTGTTTAGTACTAAGGGAGGGCGCAACTGTCAGGAGATTGGTTCTGAGGGTGGGCCGCAATGTCAGGAGTTTGGTTCTGAGGGAGGGCCGCACTGTCAGGAGTTTAGTACAGAGGGAGGGCCGCACTGTCAGGAGTTTAGTACAGAGGGAGGGCCGCACTTCCAGCTGATTAGTAAAGAGGGAGGGCCACACTGTCAGATGTTTAGTACTGAGGGAGGGCCGCACTGTCAGGAGTTTAGTTCTGAGGGAGGGCCGCACTGTCAGTATTTTAGCTCTGAGGGAGGGTCACACTGTTAGGTGTTTTGTACTGGGCGAGGGACCGCATGGTAAGGAGTATAGTACAGAGGAAGGGTCGCACTGTCAGGAGTTTAATACTGAGGGAAGGTCACACTATCAGGAGTTTGGAACTGAGGGAGGGCCACCCTTTCAAGTATTTAGTTCTGATGGAGGGCCACACTGTCAGGTGTTTAGTACTAAGGGAGGGCTGCACTGTCAGGAGATTGGATCTGAGGGAGGGCGCAACTGTCAGGAGATTGGTTCTGAGGGAGGGCCGCAATGTCAGGAGTTTGGTTCTGAGGGAGGGCCGCACTGTCAGGAGTTTAGTACAGATGGAGGGCCGCACTGTCAGGAGTTTAGTACAGAGGGAGGGCCACACTTCCAGGTGATTAGTAAAGAGGGAGGGCCACACTGTCAGGAGTTTAGTTCTGAGGGAGAGACGCACTGTCAGGAGTTTAGTACTGAGGGAGGGCCACACTGTCAGGTGTTTAGTACTGAGGGAGGGCCGCACTGTCATGTGTTTAGTACTGAATGAGGGCCGGATGCTCAGGAGTTTAGTACTGAGGGAGGGCCGCATGCTCAGGAGTTTAGTACTGAGGGTGGGCCGCACGGTCAGGAGTTTAGTTCTAATGAAGGGCCGCACTGTCAGGAGTTTACTATTGTGGGAGGGCCACAATATCAGTAGTTTAGGTCTGAGGGAGGGCCGACCTGTCAGGAGTTTAGTTCTGAGGGAAGGCGGCTCTCTCAGGAGTTTAGTACTGAGGGAGGACCACCCTGTCAGGAGTTTAGTACAGTGGGAGTGCCGCACTGTCAGGTGTTTAGTACTGAGGGAGGGCCGCAGTGTCATGATTTTAGTTCTGAGGGAGGGCCGCACTGTCAGGAATTTAGTTCTGAGGGAGAGACGCACTGTCAGGAGTTTTGTACTGAGGGAGGGCCACACTGTCAGGTGTTTAGTTCTGAGGGAGGGTCGCACTCTCAGGAGTTTAGTTCAGAGGGAGGGCCACACTGTCAGGCGTTTAGTTCTGAGGGAGCGCCGACGTGTCAGGAGCTTAGTTTTGAGGGAAGGACGCACTGTCAAGAGTTTAGTCAGATGGAGGGCCGCACTGTCAGGTGTTTAGTACTGAGGGAGGGCCGCACTGTCAGGAGTTTAGTTCTGAGGGAGGGCCGCACTGTCAGTATTTTAGCTCTGAGGGAGAGTCACACTGTCAGGTGTTTAGTACTGGGTGAGGGACCGCATGGTAAGGAGTATAGTACAGAGGAAGGGTCGCACTGTCAGGAGTTTGGTTCTGAGGGAGGGCCGCACTGTCAGGTGATCAGTACTGAGGGAGGACCGCACTGTCAGGAGTTTAATTGTGAGAGAGGGCTGCACTGACAGGAGTTTAGTACTGAGGGAAGACCGCACAGTCAGGTGATTAGTACTGAGGGATGGCCGCATTCTCCGGAGTTTAGTACTGAGGATGGGCCGCACTGTCAGTTGTTTTGTGCTGATGGAGGGCCGCACTGTCAGGGTTTAAGTTCTGAGTGATGGCCGCCCTGTCAGTAGTTTAGTTCTGAGGGAAAGTCGCACTGCCAGGAGATTAGTACTGAGGGAAGGCCTCACTGTCACGAATTTAGTTCAGAGGGAGGGCCACACAGTTGTGTGATTAGTACTGAGTGGGGGCCGCACTGACAGGATTTTAGTTCTGAGGGAGGGCCGCACTGTCAGGATTTTAGTTCTGAGTGATGGCTGCACTGTCAGGAGTTTAGTACAGAAGGAGGGCCGTACTGACAGGAGTTTAGTACTGAGGGAGTGCCGCATTGTCAGGAGTTTAGTTCTAAGGGAGGGCCGCACTCTCAAGAGTTTAGTACTGAGTGAGGGCCGCACAGTTAGGTGTTTAGTACTGAGAGAGGGCCGCATTGTCAAGAGTATAGTACTGAGTGAGGGCCGCACTATCAGGAGTTTAGTACAGAGGGAAGGCTGCACTATCAGGAGTTTAGCACTGAGGGAGGGCCGCACTGTCAGGAGTTTAGTACTGAGGGAAGGCTGCACTATCAGGAGTTTAGCACTGAGGGAGGGCCGCACTGTCAGGAGTTTAGTTCTGAGGGAGGGACATACTGTCAGCAGTTTAGTACTGAGGGAGGGCCGCACTGTCAGGTGTTTAGTACTGAGGGATGGCCGCACTCTCAGGAGTTTAGTACTGAGGGTGGGCCGCACTGTCAGCTGTTTAGTGCTGATGGAGGGCCGCACTGTCAAGATTTTAGTTCCGAGTGATGGCCGCACTGTCAGGAGTTTAGTACTGAGGGAGTGCCGCACTGTCAGGAGTTTAGTTCTAAGGGAGTGCCGCACTGTTAGGTGTTTCGTACTGAGGGATGGCCGCACTCTCAGGAGTTTAGTACTGAGTGAGGGCCGCACAGTTAGGTGTTTAGTACTGAGGGAAGGCCGCGCTGTCAAGAGTATAGTACTGAGCGAGGGCCGCACTGTCAGGAGTTTAGTACAGACGAAGGGTCGCACTGTCAGGAGTTTAGTATTGAGGGAAGGCCGCTCTATCAGGAGTTTAGCACTGAGAGAGGGCCGCACTGTCAGGAGTTTAGTTCTGAGGTAGGGCCGCAGTGTCAGGAGTTTAGTTCTGATGGAGATTCACACTGTGAGGAGTTTAGTTGTGAGGGAGGGCCGCACTATCCGGAGTTTAGTACTGACGTAGGGCTGCACTGCCAGGTGATTAGTCAAGAGGGAGGTCCACACTGTCAGGAGTTTAGAACAAAGGGATGGCCGCACTGTCAGGTATTTAGTACTGAGGGAGGGCCGCACTGTCAGTATTTTAGTTCTGAGGGAGGACTGTACTGTCAGTATTTTAGTTCTGAGGCATGGCCATGCTGTCAGGAGTTTAGTACAGAGGGAGGGACACACTGTCAGTATTTTAGTTCTGAGGGAGGACTGCACTGTCAGTATTTTAGTTCTGAGGCATGGCCATGCTGTCAGGTGTTTAGTACAGAGGGAGGGACACACTGTCAGTATTTTAGTTCTGAGGGAGGACTGCACTGTCAGTATTTTAGTTCTGAGGCATGGCCATGCTGTCAGGTGTTTAATACAGAGGGAGGGACACACTGTCAGTATTTTAGTTCTGAGGGAGGACTGCACTGTCAGTATTTTAGTTCTGAGGCATGGCCATGCTGTCAGGAGTTTAGTACAGAGGGAGGGACACACTATCAGGAGTTTAGTTCTGATGGAGGGCCGCACTGTCAGGTGTTTAGTCCAGAGGGAGGTCCACACTGTCAGGAGTTCAGTTCTGAGGGAAGGCCACATTGTCAGGAGTTTAGTACAGAGGGAGGGCCGCACTGTCAGGTGTTTAGTGCTGAGGTTGGCCGCACTCTCAGGAGTTTAGTACTGAGTGAGGGCCGCACTGTCAGGTGTTTAGTGCTGAGGGATGGCCACACTGTCATGTGCTTAGTACTGAGGGAGGGCCGCACTGTCAGGAGTTTAGAACTGAGGGGGGGCCACACTGTCATGAGTTGAGTACTGAGGGAGGGCCGCACTGTCAAGAGTTTAGAACTGAGGGAGGGCCGCACTGTCAGGAGTTTAGTACTGAGGGAAGACTGCAATGTTAGGAGTTTAATTGTGAGAGAGGGCCATTCTGTCATGAGTTTAGTACTGAGGGAGGCCGCACTGTCAGGAGTTTAGTTCTGACGTAAGGCCGCAGTGTCAGGAGTTTAGTACAGAGGGAGGGCAGCACTGTCAGGTGTTTAGTACTGAGGGAGGGCCACACTGTCAGGAGTTTAGTTCTGAGGGAGGGCCACACTGTCAGGAGTTTAGTACTGAGGGAGGGCCGCACTGTCCGGAGTTTAGTTGTGAGGGAGGGCCACACTGTCAGGTTTTTATTATAGAGGGTGGGCCGCACTGTCAGATGTTTAGTACTCAGGGAGTGCCACGAGTCAGGAGTTTAGTCCTGAGGGTGGGCCGCAATGTTAGGATGTTAGTCCTGCGGGAGGGCCGCACTGTCAGACGTTTAGTACAGAGGGATGGCCGCACTGTCAGGAGATTAGTACTGAGGGAAGGCCTGACTGTCACGAATTTAGTTCAGAGTGAGGGCCGCACTGTCAGGAGTTTAGTACTGAGGGAGGACCGCACTGTCAGGAGTTTAGAACTGAGGGAGGGCCGCACTGTCAGGAGTTTAGTACTGAGGGAGGACCGCACTGTCAGGAGTTTAATTGTGAGAGAGTGCCACTCTGTCATGAGTTTAGTACTGAGGGAGGCGGCACTGTCAGGAGTTTAGTTCTGAAGTTGGGCCGCAGTGTCAAGAGTTTAGTTGTGAGTGAGGGCCGCACTGAGAGGAGTTTAGTACTGAGGGAAGACCGCACAGTCAGGTGATTAGTACTGAGGGATGGCCGCACTCTCCGGAGTTTAGTACTGAGGATGGGCCGCACTGTCAGTTGTTTTGTGCTGATGGAGGGCCGCACTGTCAGGGTTTTAGTTCTGAGTGATGGCCGCCCTGTCAGTAGTTTAGTTCTGAGGGAAAGTCGCACTGCCAGGAGATTAGTACTGAGGGAAGGCCTCACTGTCACGAATTTAGTTCAGAGGGAGGGCCACACAGTTGAGTGATTAGTACTGAGTGGGGGCCGCACTGACAGGATTTTAGTTCTGAGGGAGGGCCGCACTGTCAGGATTTTAGTTCTGAGTGATGGCTGCACTGTCAGGAGTGTAGTACAGAAGGAGGGCCGTACTGACAGGAGTTTAGTACTGAGGGAGTGCCGCATTGTCAGGAGTTTAGTTCTAAGGGAGGGCCACACTCTCAGGAGTTTAGTACTGAGTGAGGGCCGCACAGTTAGGTGCTTAGTACTGAGAGAGGGGCGCATTGTCAAGAGTATAGTACTGAGTGAGGGCCGCACTATCAGGAGTTTAGTACAGAGGGAAGGCTGCACTATCAGGAGTTTAGCACTGAGGGAGGGCCGCACTGTCAGGAGTTTAGTACTGAGGGAAGGCTGCACTATCAGGAGTTTAGCACTGAGGGAGGGCCGCACTGTCAGGAGTTTCGTTCTGAGGGAGGGACATACTGTCAGCAGTTTAGTACTGAGGGAGGGCTGCACTGTCAGGTGTTTAGTACTGAGGGATGGCCGCACTCTCAGGAGTTTAGTACTGAGGGTGGGCCGCACTGTCAGCTGTTTAGTGCTGATGGAGGGCTGCACTGTCAAGATTTTAGTTCTGAGTGATGGCCGCACTGTCAGTAGTTTAGTTCTGAGGGAGGGTTGCACTGTCAGGAGTTTAGTCCTGAGGGAGTGCCGCACTGTCAGGAGTTTAGTTCTAAGGGAGGGCGCACTGTTAGGTGTTTAGTACTGAGGGAGGGCTGCGCTGTCAAGAGTATAGTACTGAGCGAGGGCCGCACTGTCAGGAGTTTAGTACAGAGGAAGGGTCGCACTGTCAGGAGTTTAGTATTGAGGGAAGGCCGCTCTATCAGGAGTTTAGCACCGAGAGAGGGCCGCACTGTCAGGAGTTTAGTACTGAGGGAGGCCGCACTGTCAGGAGTTTAGTTCTAAGGTAGGGCCTCAGTGTCAGGAGTTTAGTTCTGATGGAGATTCACACTGTCAGGAGTTTAGTTGTGAGGGAGGGCCACACTGTCAGGAATTTAGTACTGAGGGAGCGCCGCACTATCCGGAGTTTAGTACTGACGTAGGGCTGCACTGCCAGGTGATTAGTAAAGAGGGAGGTCCACACTGTCAGGAGTTTAAAACAAAGGGATGGCCGCACTGTCAGGTGTTTAGTACTGAGGGAAGGCCTCACTGTCACGAATTTAGGTCAGAGGGAGATCCACACAGTTAAGTTATTAGTACTGAGTGGGGGCCGCACTGTCAGGTGTTTAGTACTGAGGGACGGCCGCATGTCAGGAGTTTAGTACTGAGGGACGGCCGCTCTCTCAGGAGTTTAGTACTGAGTGAGAACAGCACAGTCAGGTGTTTTGTGCTGAGGGAGGGCCGCACTGTCAGGAGTTGAGTACAGAGGAAGCGTCACACTGTCAGGAGTTTAGTACTGAGGGAAGGCCGCACTATCAGGAGTTTAGAACTGAGGGAGGGCTGCACTGTCATGAGTTTAGTACTGAGGGAGGCCGCATGGCCGGTGTTTAGTACTGATGGAGGGTCACACTGTCAGGAGTTTAGTTCTGAGGGAGGACCTCACAGTCAGGTGTTTAGTTCTGAGGGAGGGCCATACTCTCAGGAGTTTAGTACAGAGTGAGGGCCGCACTGTCAGGTGTTTAGTACTGAGGGAGGCCGCACGGTCAGGGATTATGTACTGAGGGAGTGCCACACTGTCAGGAGTTTAGTAGTGAGGGGGTCTGCACTGTCAGGAGTTTAGTTGTGAGTGAGGGCCGCACTGTCAGGAGTTTAGTACTGAGGGAGGGCCGCATGTCAGGAGTTTAGTACTGAGGGAGGGCCGCACAGTCAGGTGCTTAGTACTGAGGGAGGGCCGCACTGTCAGGAGTTTAGTACTGAAGGAGGGCCACACTGTCAGGTGCTTAGTACTGAGGCAGGATGGCACTGTCTGATATTTAGTACTCAGGGAGTGCCGCATGGTCAGGAGTTTAGTCCTGAGGGAAGCCCGCAGTGTTAGGAGTTTAGTTCAGAGGGAGGGCCGCACTGTCAGGAGTTTAGTACAGAGGGATGGCCGCACTGTCAGGTGTTTAGTACTGAGGGAGAGCCCTGCGCTGTCAGGCGTTTTGTACTGAGGGAGTGCCGCAGAGTTAGTAGTTTAGTACTGACGTAGGGCCGCACTGTCAGTTTATTAGTACAGAGGGAGCACCGCACAGTCAGGTGTTTATTACTGAGGGACGGCCGCAGTGTCAGGAGTTTAGTTCTGAGGGAGATCCACACACTGTCAGGTGTTTAGTACTGAGAGAGGGCCTCACTGTCAGGTGGTTAGTACTGAGGGAGGGTCACACTCTCAGGAGTTTAGTACTGAGCGAGGGCCGCACTGTCAGGAGTTTAGTACAGAGGAAGGGTCGCACTGTCAGGAGTTTAGTACTGAGGGAGGGCTGCACTATCAGGACTTTACTCCTGAGGGAGGGCCGCACTGTCAGACCTTTAGTACTGAGGGAGGGCCGCAGTGTCAGGAGTTTAGTTCTGAGAGAGGGACGCACTGTCAGAAGTTTAGTACAGAGGGATGGCCGCACTGTCAGGAGTTTAGTTCTGAGAGAAGGCCACAGTGTCAGGAGTTTAGTTCTGAGGGAGGGCCACACTGTCAGGTGTTTAGTCCTGAGGGAGGGCCGCAGTGTTAGGAGTTTAGTTCTGAGGGACGGACACACTGTCAGAAGTTTAGTACAGAGGAATGGCCGCACTGTCAGGTGTTTAGTACTGAGGGAGGGCCGCACTGTCACGAGTTTAGTATTGAGGGAGGGCCACACTGTCAGATGTTTAGTACTGAGGGAGGGCCCTGCACTGTCAGGTGTTTAGTACTGAGGGAGTGCCGCAATGTTAGGAGTTTAGTTCTGAGGGAGGGCTGCACTGTCAGGAGATTAGTACAGAGGGAGGGCCGCACTGTCAGGTGTGTAGTACTGAGGGAGGGCCGCACTGTCAGGATTTTATTTCTGAGGGAGGGCCACACTGTCAGGAGTTTATTACTGAGGGAGTCCTCACTGTCACGAGTTTAGTTCAGAGGTTGGGCCACACTGTTAAGTGTTTAGTACTGAGTGGGGGCCGCACTGTCAGGATTTTAGTTCTGAGGGAGGACCGCACTGTCAGGAGT
This sequence comes from Chiloscyllium plagiosum, assembly GCF_037043375.1. Taxonomy (NCBI): domain Eukaryota; kingdom Metazoa; phylum Chordata; class Chondrichthyes; order Orectolobiformes; family Hemiscylliidae; genus Chiloscyllium; species Chiloscyllium plagiosum. The sequence continues at coordinate 115,707,594 of NW_028270146.1, forward strand.
TTAGTACAGAGGGAGGGCCGCACTGTTAGGTGTTTAGAATTGAGGGAGGGTTGCACTGTCAGGTGTTTCATACTGAGGGATGGCCGCACTGTCAGGAGTTTAGTACTGAGGGAGGGCCAAACTGTCAGGCGTTTACTACTGAGGGGGGCCGCACTGTCAAGAGTTTAATTGTGCAGGAGGGCCAGACTGTCATGAGTTTCGTACTGAGGGAGGGCCGCACTGTCAGGCGTTTAGTTCTGAGAGAAGGCCACAGTGTCAGGAGTTTAGTTCTGATGGAGGGCCACACTGTCAGGAGTTTAGTACTGAGGGAGGGTCGCACTGTCAGGAGTTTAGTTGTGTGGGAGGGCCACGCTGTCAGGAGTTTAGTACTGAGGGATGGCCGCACTGTCAGGAGTTTAGTTCTGAGGGAGGGCTGCACTGTCAGGAGTTTAGTTCTGATGGAGGGCCACACTGTCAGGAGTTTAGTACTGAGGGATGGCCGCACTGTCAGGAGTTTAGTACTGATGGAGGGCCGCACTGTCAGGCGTTTAGTTCTGATGGTGGGCCGCACTGTCAGGAGCTTAGTTGTGAGGGAGTGCCACGCTGTCGGGAGTTTAGTACTGACGTAGGGCCACACTGTCAGGTTATTAGTAAAGAGGGAGGGCCACACTGTCAGGCATTTCATTCTGTGGGAGGGTCGACCTGTCAGGGGTTTAGTTCTGAGGGAAGGACGCACTCTCAGGAGTTTAGTACAGATGTAGGGCTGCAATGTCAGGTGTTTAGTACTGAGGGAAGGACACACTATCAGGAGTTTATGTCTGAGGGAGGGCCACACTGTCAGGAGTTTAGTTCTGAGGGAGGGCCAAACTGTCAGGAGTTTAGTACTGAGGGAGGGCCGCAAAATCAGTAGTTTAGTTCTGAGGGAGGGCCGACCTGTCAGGAGTTTAGTTCTGAGGGAAGGCCACCCTCTCAGGAGTTTAGTACAGTGGGAGGGGCACACTGTCAGGTGTTTACTAGTGAGGGTGGGCCGCACTGTCATGTTTGTAGTACTGAGGGCGTGCCGCAGTGTTAGGAGTTTATTTCTGAGGGAGGGCCATACTGTCAGGATTTTATTTCTGAGGGAGGGCCGCACTGACAGGAGTTTAGTACACTGTCAGGAGTTTGGTACAGAGGGAGGGCGGCACTCTCAGGTGTTTAGTACTGAGGGAGGGCCACACTGTCATTTGTTTAGTATTGAGGGGGGGCCGCACTGTCAGATGTTTAGTACTCAGGGAGTGCCGCACGATCAGGAGTTTAGTTGTGAGGGAGGGCCGCTGTGTTAGGAGTTTAGTTCTGAGTGAGGGCTGCACTGTCAGGTGTTTAGTACTGAGGGAGTGCCGCAGTGTTAGGAGTTTAGTTCTGATGGAAGGCCGCACTGTCAGGAGATTAGTACAGAGGGAAGACTGCACTGACCAGAGTTTAGTACTGAGGAAGGGCCGCAGTGTCACGAGTTTAGTTCTGAGGGAGGGCCACACTGTCAGGTGTTTTGTACTGAGGGAGGGTCACACTGTCAGGAGTTTAGTACTGAGCGAGGGCCGCACTGTCAGGGGTTTTGTACAGAAGAAGGTCGGAACTGTCAGGTGTTTAGTACTGAGGGAGGGATGCACTGTCAGGTGTTTAGTACTGACGTAGCGCCACACTGTCAGTTGATTAGTAAAGAGGGAGGGCCACACTCTCAGGCTTTTAGTTCTGCGGGAAGGCCGCACTCTCAGGAGTTTTGTACTGACGTAGGGCCACACTGTCAGGTGATTAGTAAAGAGGGAGGGCCACACTGTCAGGTGATTAGTACTGAGGGAGGGCCGCACGGTCAGGAGTTAAGTACTAAGGGAGGGCCGCACTGTCAGGAGTTTAGTTCTGAGGGAGGGCCGCAGTGTCAGGAGTTTAGTACAGAGGGAGGGCCGCACTGTCAGGTGATTAGTAAAGCGGGAGGGCCACACTGTCAGGAGTTTAGTTCTGATGGAGGGCCACACTTTCAGGAGTTTAGTACTGAGGGAGGGCCGCACTGTCAGGAGTTGAGTTCTGAGGGAGAGCCCTGCGCTGTCAGGCGTTTAGTACTGAGGGAGTGCCGCAGTGTTAGTAGTTTAGTTCTGACGTCGGGCCGCACTGTCATGTTATTAGTACAGAGGGAGGGCCGCACTGTCAGGTGTGTAGTACTGAGGGAGAGCCGCACTGTCAGGAGTTTAGTACTGAGGGAGGGCCGCAGTGTCAGGAGTTTAGTTCTAAGGGTGGTCCACACTTTCAGAAGTTTATTACTGAGCGAGGGCCGCAATGTCAGGAGTTTAGTACTGAGGGAGGGCCGCACTGTCAGACGTTTGGTACTGAGGGAGGGCCGCACTGTCAGGAGTTCAGTTGTGAGGGAGGGCCGCACTGTTAGGTGTTTCGTACTGAGGGATGGCCGCACTCTCAGGAGTTTAGTACTGACGGAGTGCCGCACTGTCTGATGTTTAGTACTCAGGGAGTGCCGCACTGTCAGGGGTTTAGTCCTGAGGGAGGGCCGCAGTTTTAAGAGTTTAGTTCTGAGGGAGGGACGCACTGTCAGAAGTTTAGTACAGAGGGATGGCCGCACTGTCAGGTGTTTAGTACTGAGGGAGGGCCGCAATGTTAGGAGTTTAGTTCTGTGGAAGGACCGCACTGTCAGGAGATTAGTACAGAGGGAGGGCCACACTGTCAGGAGTTTAGTTGTGAGGGAGGGCCACGCTGTCAGGAGTTTAGTTCTGAGGGATGGCCGACCTCTCAGGAGTTTAGTTCTGAGGGAAGGCCGCACTCTCAGGAGTTTAGTACAGATGGAGGGCCGCAATGTCAGGAGTTTATTTCTGAGGGAGGGCCACATTGTCAGGTGTTTAGTACAGAGGGAGGGCCGCACTGTCAGGAGTTTAGTTCTGAGGTAGGGCCGCACTGTCAGGAGTTTAGTACTGAGGGAGGGCCACCCTCTCAGGAGTTTAGTACAGTGGGAGGGCCGCACTGTCAGGTGTTTAGTGGTGAGGGATGGCCGCACTGTCATGTATTTAGTACTGAGGGAGGGCTGCAGTGTTAGGAGTTTAGTTCTGAGGGAGGGCTGCACTGTCAGGAGTTTAGTACTGAGCGAGGGCCGCACTGTCAGGAGTTTAGTTCTGAGGGAGGGCTGCACTGTCAGGAGTTTAGTACTGATGTAGGGCTGCACTTTCAGAAGTTTAGTTCTGAGGGAGGGCCGCACTGTCAGGAGATTAGTACAGAGAGATGGCCGCACTGTCAGGTTTTTAGTACTGAGGGAGGGCCACACTGTCAGGTGTTTCGTACTGAGGGAGGGCTGCAGTGTTAGGAGTTTAGTTCTGAGGGAGGGCTGCACTGTCAGGAGTTTAGTACTGAGCGAGGGCCGCACTGTCAGGAGTTTAGTTCTGAGGGAGGGCTGCACTGTCAGGAGTTTAGTACTGATGTAGGGCTGCACTTTCAGAAGTTTAGTTCTGAGGGAGGGCCGCACTGTCAGGTGATTAGTAAAGAGGGAGGGCCGCACGGTCAGGAGTTAAGTACTAAGGGAGGGCAGCACTGTCAGGAGTTTAGTTGTGAGGGTGGGCCGCAGTGTCAGGAGTTTAGTTCTGATGGAGGGCCACACTGTCAGGAGTTTAGTACTGAGGGAGGGCCGCACTGTCAGGAGTTTAGTTCTGAGGGAGGGCCGCAGTGTCAGGAGTTTAGTTCTGATGGAGGGCCACACTGTCAGGAGTTTAGTACTGAGGGAGGGCCACACTGTCAGGAGTTTAATTGTGAGGGAGGGCCACACTGTCAGGATTTTATTTCTGAGGGAGGGCCGCACTGTCAGGAGTTTAGTTGTGAGGGAGAGCCGCACTGTCAGGAATTTAGTTGTGAGGGAGGACCACACTGTCAGGAATTTAGTTGTGAGGGAGGGCCGCACTGTCAGGTGATTAGTAAAGCGGGAGGGCCACACTGTCAGGAGTTTAGTTCTGATGGAGGGCCACACTGTCAGGAGTTTAGTTCTGATGGAGGGCCACACTTTCAGAAGTTTAGTACTGAGGGAGGGCCGCACTGTCAGGAGTTGAGTACTGAGGGAGAGCCCTGCGCTGTCAGGCGTTTAGTACTGAGGGAGTGCCGCAGTGTTAGTAGTTTAGTACTGACGTCGGGCCGCACTGTCATGTTATTAGTACAGAGGGAGGGCCGCACTGTCAGGTGTGTAGTACTGAGGGAGGGCCGCACTGTCAGGAGTTTAGTACTGAGGGAGGGCCGCACTGTCAGGAGTTCAGTACTGAGAGACGGCCGCAGTGTCAGGAGTTTAGTTCTAAGGGAGGTCCACACTTTCAGAAGTTTATTACTGAGCGAGGGCCGAAATGTCAGGAGTTTAGTACTGAGGGAGGGCCGCACTGTCAGACGTTTGGTACTGAGGGAGGGCCGCACTGTCAGGAGTTCAGGTGTGAGGGAGGGCCAAACTGTCATGAGTTTAGTACTGAGGGAGGGCCGCACTGTCAGGTGTTTAGTACTGACGGAGTGCCGCACTGTCTGATGTTTAGTACTCAGGGAGTGCCGCACTGTCAGGGGTTTAGTCCTGAGGGAGGGCAGCAGTTTTAAGAGTTTAGTTCTGAGGGAGGGACGCACTGTCAGAAGTTTAGTACAGAGGGATGGCCGCACTGTCAGGTGTTTAGTACTGAGGGAGGGCCGCAATGTTAGGAGTTTAGTTCTGTGGAAGGACCGCACTGTCAGGAGATTAGTACAGAGGGAGGGCCACGCTGTCAGGACTTTAGTTCTGAGGGATGGCCGACCTCTCAGGAGTTTAGTTCTGAGGGAAGGCCGCACTCTCAGGAGTTTAGTACAGATGGAGGGCCGGAATGTCAGGAGTTTATTTCTGAGGGAGGGCCACATTGTCAGGTGTTTAGAACAGAGGGAGGGCTGCACTGTCAGGAGTTTAGTTCTGAGGTAGGGCCGCACTGTCAGGAGGTTAGTACTGAGGGAGGGCCACCCTCTCAGGAGTTTAGTACAGTCGGAGGGCCGCACTGTCAGGTGTTTAGTAGTGAGGGATGGCCGCACTGTCATGTATTTAGTACTGAGGGAGGGCTGCAGTGTTAGGAGTTTAGTTCTGAGGGAGGGCTGCACTGTCAGGAGTTTAGTACTGAGTGAGGGCCGCACTGTCAGAAGTTTAGTTCTGAGGGAGGGCCGCACTGTCAGGGGTTTAGTTCTGAGCGAGGCCCGCAGTGTTAGGAGTTTAGTTCTGAGCGAGGGACGCACTGTCAGAAGTTTAGATTAGATTAGATTACTTCCAGTGTGGAAACAGACCCATCGGCCCAACAAGTCCACACCGACCGGCCGAAGCGCAACCCACCCATACCCCTACATTTACCCCTATAACCTAACACTACGGGCAATTTAGCATGGCCAATTCACCTGACCTGCACATCTTTGGACTGTGGGAGGAAACGGGGGCACCCGGAGGAAACCCACGCAGACACGGGGAGAATGTGCAAACTCCACACAGTCAGTCGCCTGAGTCGGGAATTGAACCCGGGTCTCTGGCGCTGTGAGGCAGCAGTGCTAACCACTGTGCCACCGTGCCGCCCACAGAGGGATAGCCGCACTGTCAGGTGTTTAGTACTGAGGGAGGGCCGCAATGTTAGGAGTTTAGTTCTGAGGAAGGACCGCACTGTCAGGAGATTAGTACAGAGGGAGGGCCACACTGTCAGGAGTTTAGTTGTGAGGGAGGGCCACGCTGTCAGGAGTTTAGTTCTGAGGGATGGCCGACCTGTCAGGAGTTTAGGTCTGAGGGAAGGCCGCACTCTCAGGAGTTTAGTACAGATGGAGGGCCGCAATGTCAGGAGTTTATTTCTGAGGGAGGGCCACATTGTCAGGTGTTTAGTACAGAGGGAGGGCCGCACTGTCAGGAGTTTAGTTCAGAGGTAGGGCCGCACTGTCAGGAGTTTAGTACTGAGGGAGGGCCACCCTCTCAGGAGTTTAATACAGTGGGAGGGCCGCACTGTCAGGAGTTTAGTTCTGAGGGAGGGCCGCACTGTCAGGAGTTTAGTACTGAGGGAGGGCCACCCTCTCAGGAGTTTAGTACAGTGGGAGGGCCGCACTGTCAGGTGTTTAGTAGTGTGGGATGGCCGCACTGTCATGTATTTAGTCCTGAGGGAGGGCTGCAGTGTTAGGAGTTTAGTTCTGAGTGAAGGCCGCACTGTCAGGATTTTAGTACTGAGGGAGGGCCGCACGGTCAGGAGTTAAGTACTAAGGGAGGGCCGCACTGTCAGGAGTTTAGTTCTGAGGGAGGGCCGCAGTGTCAGGAGTTTAGTACAGAGGGAGGGCCGCACTGTCAGTTGATTAGTAAAGCGGGAGGGCCACACTGTCAGGAGTTTAGTTCTGATGGAGGGCCACACTTTCAGGAGTTTAGTACTGAGGGAGGGCCGCACTGTCAGGAGTTTCGTTCTGAGGGAGGACCGCACTGTCAGGAGTTGAGTACTGAGGGAGTGCCGCAGTGTTAGTAGTTTAGTACTGACGTCGGGCCGCACTGTCATGTTATTCGTACAGAGGGAGGGCCGCACTGTCAGGTGTGTAGTACTGAGGGAGAGCCGCACTGTCAGGAGTTTAGTACTGAGGGAGGGCCGCACTGTCAGGAGTTCAGTACTGAGAGACGGCCGCAGTGTCAGGAGTTTAGTTCTAAGGGTGGTCCACACTTTCAGAAGTTTATTACTGAGCGAGGGCAGCAATGTCCGGAGTTTAGTACTGAGGGAGGGCCGCACTGTCAGACGTTTGGTACTGAGGGAGGGCCGCACTGTCAGGAGTTCAGTTGTGAGGGAGGGCCGCACTGTTAGGTGTTTCGTACTGAGGGATGGCCGCACTCTCAGGAGTTTAGTACTGACGGAGTGCCGCACTGTCTGATGTTTAGAACTCAGGGAGTGCCGCACTGTCAGGGGTTTAGTCCTGAGGGAGGGCCGCAGTTTTAAGAGTTTACTTCTGAGGGAGGGATGCAGTGTCAGAAGTTTAGTACAGAGGGATGGCCGCACTGTCAGGTGTTTAGTACTGAGGGAGGGCCGCAATGTTAGGAGTTTAGTTCTGTGGAAGGACCGCACTGTCAGGAGATTAGTACAGAGGGAGGGCCACACTGTCAGGAGTTTAGTTGTGAGGGAGGGCCACGCTGTCAGGAGTTTAGTTCTGAGGGATGGCCGACCGCTCAGGAGTTTAGTTCTGAGGGAAGGCCGCACTCTCAGGAGTTTAGTACAGATGGAGGGCCGCAATGTCAGGAGTTTATTTCTGAGGGAGGGCCACATTGTCAGGTGTTTAGTACAGAGGGAGGGCCGCACTGTCAGGAGTTTAGTTCTGAGGTAGGGCCGCACTGTCAGGAGTTTAGTACTGAGGGAGGGCCACCCTCTCAGGAGTTTAGTACAGTGGGAGGGCCGCACTGTCAGGTGTTTAGTAGTGAGGGATGGCCGCACTGTCATGTATTTAGTACTGAGGGAGGGCTGCAGTGTTAGGAGTTTAGTTCTGAGGGAGGGCTGCACTGTCAGGAGTTTAGTACTGAGCGAGGGCCGCACTGTCAGGAGTTTAGTTCTGAGGGAGGGCTGCACTGTCAGGAGTTTAGTACTGATGTAGGGCTGCACTTTCAGAAGTTTAGTTCTGAGGGAGGGCTACACTGTCAGGAGATTAGTACAGAGAGATGGCCGCACTGTCAGGTTTTTAGTACTGAGGGAGGGCCACACTGTCAGGTGTTTCGTACTGAGGGAGGGCTGCAGTGTTAGGAGTTTAGTTCTGAGGGAGGGCTGCACTGTCAGGAGTTTAGTACTGAGCGAGGGCCGCACTGTCAGGAGTTTAGTTCTGAGGGAGGGCTGCACTGTCAGGAGTTTAGTACTGATGTAGGGCTGCACTTTCAGAAGTTTAGTTCTGAGGGAGGGCCGCACTGTCAGGTGATTAGTAAAGAGGGAGGGCCGCACGGTCAGGAGTTAAGTACTCAGGGAGGGCCGCACTGTCAGGAGTTTAGTTGTGAGGGTGGGCCGCAGTGTCAGGAGTTTAGTTCTGATGGAGGGCCACACTGTCAGGAGTTTAGTACTGAGGGAGGGCCGCACTGTCAGGAGTTTAGTTCTGAGGGAGGGCCGCAGTGTCAGGAGTTTAGTTCTGATGGAGGGCCACACTGTCAGGAGTTTAGTACTGAGGGAGGGCCACACTGTCAGGAGTTTAATTGTGAGGGAGGGCCACACTGTCAGGAATTTAGTTGTGAGGGAGGGCCGCACTGTCAGGAGTTTAGTTGTGAGGGAGGGCCGCACTGTCAGGAATTTAGTTGTGAGGGAGGGCCGCACTGTCAGGTGATTAGTAAAGCGGGAGGGCCGCACTGTCAGGAGTTTAGTTCTGATGGAGGGCCACACTGTCAGGAGTTTAGTTCTGATGGAGGGCAACACTTTCAGGAGTTTAGTACTGAGGGAGGGCCGCACTGTCAGGAGTTGAGTACTGATGGAGAGCCCTGCGCTGTCAGGCGTTTAGTACTGAGGGAGTGCCGCAGTGTTAGTAGTTTAGTACTGACGTCGGGCCGCACTGTCATGTTATTAGTACAGAGGGAGGGCCGCACTGTCAGGTGTGTAGTACTGAGGGAGGGCCGCACTGTCAGGAGTTTAGTACTGAGGGAGGGCCGCACTGTCAGGAGTTCAGTACTGAGAGACGGCCGCAGTGTCAGGAGTTTAGTTCTAAGGGAGGTCCACACTTTCAGAAGTTTATTACTGAGCGAGGGCCGAAATGTCAGGAGTTTAGTACTGAGGGAGGGCCGCACTGTCAGACGTTTGGTACTGAGGGAGGGCCGCACTGTCAGGAGTTCAGTTGTGAGGGAGGGCCAAACTGTCATGAGTTTAGTACTGAGGGAGGGCCGCACTGTCAGGTGTTTAGTACTGACGGAGTGCCGCACTGTCTGATGTTTAGTACTCAGGGAGTGCCGCACTGTCAGGGGTTTAGTCCTGAGGGAGGGCCGCATTTTTAAGAGTTTAGTTCTGAGGGAGGGACGCACTGTCAGAAGTTTAGTACAGAGGGATGGCCGCACTGTCAGGTGTTTAGTACTGAGGGAGGGCCGCAATGTTAGGAGTTTAGTTCTGTGGAAGGACCGCACTGTCAGGAGATTAGTACAGAGGGAGGGCCACACTGTCAGGAGTTTAGTTGTGAGGGAGGGCCACGCTGTCAGGAGTTTAGTTCTGAGGGATGGCCGACCTCTCAGGAGTTTAGTTCTGAGGGAAGGCCGCACTCTCAGGAGTTTAGTACAGATGGAGGGCCGCAATGTCAGGAGTTTATTTCTGAGGGAGGGCCACATTGTCAGGTGTTTAGTACAGAGGGAGGGCTGCACTGTCAGGAGTTTAGTTCTGAGGTAGGGCCACACTGTCAGGAGTTTAGTACTGAGGGAGGGCCACCCTCTCAGGAGTTTAGTACAGTGGGTGGGCCGCACTGTCAGGTGTTTAGTAGTGAGGGATGGCCACACTGTCATGTATTTAGTACTGAGGGAGGGCTGCAGTGTTAGGAATTTAGTACAGTGGGAGGGCTCCACTGTCAGGAGTTTAGTACTGAGCGAGGGCCGCACTGTCAGCAGTTTAGTTCTGAGGGAGGGCTGCACTATCAGGAGTTTAGTACTGATGTAGGGCTGCACTTTCAGAAGTTTAGTTCTGAGGGAGGGCCGCACTGTCAGGAGATTAGTACAGAGAGATGGCCGCACTGTCAGGTTTTTAGTACTGAGGGAGGGCCACACTGTCAAGTGTTTCGTACTGAGGGAGGGCTGCAGTGTTAGGAGTTTAGTTCTGAGGGAGGGCTGCACTGTCAGGAGTTTAGTACTGAGCGAGGGCCGCACTGTCAGGGGTTTAGTCCTGAGCGAGGGCCGCAGTGTTAGGAGTTTAGTTCTGAGCGAGGCACGGACTGTCAGAAGTTTAGATTACTTACAGTGTGGAAACAGGCCCTTCGGCCCAACAAGTCCACACCGACCCGCCGAAGCGCAACCCACCCATACCCCTACATTTACCCCTATAACCTAACACTACGGGCAATTTAGCATGGCTAATTCACCTGACCTGCACATCTTTGGACTGTGGGAGGAAACCGGAGCACCCGGAGGAAACCCACGCAGACACGGGGAGAATGTGCAAACTCCACACAGTCAGTCGCCTGAGTCGGGAATTGAACCCGGGTCTCTGGCGCTGTGAGGCAGCAGTGCTAACCACTGTGCCACCGTGCCGCCCACAGAGGGATGGCCGCACTGTCAGGTGTTTAGTACTGAGGGAGGGCCGCAATGTTAGGAGTTTAGTTCTGAGGAAGGACCGCACTGTCAGGAGATTAGTACAGAGGGAGGGCCACACTGTCAGGAGTTTAGTTGTGAGGGAGGGCCACGCTGTCAGGAGTTTAGTTCTGAGGGATGGCCGACCTGTCAGGAGTTTAGGTCTGAGGGAAGGCCGCACTCTAAGGAGTTTAGTACAGATGGAGGGCCGCAATGTCAGGAGTTTATTTCTGAGGGAGGGCCACATTGTCAGGTGTTTAGTACAGAGGGAGGGCCGCACTGTCACGAGTTTAGTTCTGAGGTAGGGCCGCACTGTCAGGAGTTTAGTACTGAGGGAGGGCCAACCTCTCAGGAGTTTAATACAGTGGGAGGGCCGCACTGTCAGGAGTTTAGTTCTGAGGGAGGGCCGCACTGTCAGGAGTTTAGTACTGAGGGAGGGCCACCCTCTCAGGAGTTTAGTACAGTGGGAGGGCCGCACTGTCAGGTGTTTAGTAGTGAGGGATGGCCGCACTGTCATGTATTTAGTACTGAGGGAGGGCTGCAGTGTTAGGAGTTTAGTTCTGAGTGAAGGCCGCACTGTCAGGATTTTAGTTCTGAGGGAGGGCCGCACTGTCAGGTGTTTAGTTCTGAGGGAGGGACGCACTGTCAGTAGTTTAGTACTGATTGAGGGCCACACTGTCAGGAGTTTAGTACTGAGGGAGGGCCACAGTGTCAGGTGTTTTGTACTGAGGGAGGGCCGCACTGTCATATGTTTAGTACTCAGTGAGTGCCGCACGGTCAGGAGTTTATTTTTGAGGGACGGCCGCTTTGTTAGGAGTTTAGTTCTGAGTGAGGGCCGCACTGTCAGGTGTTTAGTGCTGAGGGAGTGCCGCAGTGTTAGGAGTTTAGTTCTGAGGGAGGGCCGCACTGTCAGGAGATTAGTCCAGAGGGAGGGCCACACTGTTAGGTGTTTAGTACTGAGGGAGGGCCGCACTGTCAGGAGATTAGTCCAGAGGGAGGGCCACACTGTTAGGTGTTTAGTACTGAGCGAGGGCCGCACTGTCAGGAGTTTAGTACTGAGGGAGGGCTGCACTGTCAGGAGTTTAGTTCTGAGGGAGGGCTGCACTGTCAGGAGTTTAGTACTGATGTAGGGCCGCACTTTCAGAAGTTTAGTTCTGAGGGAGGGCCGCACTGTCAGGAGATTAGTACAGAGAGATGGCCGCACTGTCAGGTTTTTAGTACTGAGGGAGGGCCACACTGTCAGGTGTTTCGTACTGAGGGAGGGCTGCACTGTCAGGAGTTTAGTACTGAGCGAGGGTCGCACTCTCATGAGTTTAGTACTGAGGAAGTGCCGCACTGTCAGGTGTTTAGTACTGAGAGAGGGCCTCACTGTAAGGTGTTTAGTACTGAGAGAGGGCCGCAATGTTAGGAGTTTAGTTCTGTGGAAGGACCGCACTGTCAGGAGATTAGTACAGAGGGAGGGCCACACTGTCAGGAGTTTAGTTGTGAGGGAGGGCCATGCTGTCAGGAGTTTAGTTCTGAGGGATGGCCGACCTCTCAGGAGTTTAGTTCTGAGGGAAGGCCGCACTCTCAGGAGTTTAGTACAGATGGAGGGCCGCAATGTCAGGAGTTTATTTCTGAGGGAGGGCCACATTGTCAGGTGTTTAGTACAGAGGGAGGGCTGCACTGTCAGGAGTTTAGTTCTGAGGTAGGGCCACACTGTCAGGAGTTTAGTACTGAGGGAGGGCCACCCTCTCAGGAGTTTAGTACAGTGGGTGGGCCGCACTGTCAGGTGTTTAGTAGTGAGGGATGGCCACACTGTCATGTATTTAGTACTGAGGGAGGGCTGCAGTGTTAGGAATTTAGTACAGTGGGAGGGCTCCACTGTCAGGAGTTTAGTACTGAGCGAGGGCCGCACTGTCAGCAGTTTAGTTCTGAGGGAGGGCTGCACTATCAGGAGTTTAGTACTGATGTAGGGCTGCACTTTCAGAAGTTTAGTTCTGAGGGAGGGCCGCACTGTCAGGAGATTAGTACAGAGAGATGGCCGCACTGTCAGGTTTTTAGTACTGAGGGAGGGCCACACTGTCAAGTGTTTCGTACTGAGGGAGGGCTGCAGTGTTAGGAGTTTAGTTCTGAGGGAGGGCTGCACTGTCAGGAGTTTAGTACTGAGCGAGGGCCGCACTGTCAGGGGTTTAGTCCTGAGCGAGGGCCGCAGTGTTAGGAGTTTAGTTCTGAGCGAGGCACGGACTGTCAGAAGTTTAGATTACTTACAGTGTGGAAACAGGCCCTTCGGCCCAACAAGTCCACACCGACCCGCCGAAGCGCAACCCACCCATACCCCTACATTTACCCCTATAACCTAACACTACGGGCAATTTAGCATGGCTAATTCACCTGACCTGCACATCTTTGGACTGTGGGAGGAAACCGGAGCACCCGGAGGAAACCCACGCAGACACGGGGAGAATGTGCAAACTCCACACAGTCAGTCGCCTGAGTCGGGAATTGAACCCGGGTCTCTGGCGCTGTGAGGCAGCAGTGCTAACCACTGTGCCACCGTGCCGCCCACAGAGGGATGGCCGCACTGTCAGGTGTTTAGTACTGAGGGAGGGCCGCAATGTTAGGAGTTTAGTTCTGAGGAAGGACCGCACTGTCAGGAGATTAGTACAGAGGGAGGGCCACACTGTCAGGAGTTTAGTTGTGAGGGAGGGCCACGCTGTCAGGAGTTTAGTTCTGAGGGATGGCCGACCTGTCAGGAGTTTAGGTCTGAGGGAAGGCCGCACTCTAAGGAGTTTAGTACAGATGGAGGGCCGCAATGTCAGGAGTTTATTTCTGAGGGAGGGCCACATTGTCAGGTGTTTAGTACAGAGGGAGGGCCGCACTGTCACGAGTTTAGTTCTGAGGTAGGGCCGCACTGTCAGGAGTTTAGTACTGAGGGAGGGCCAACCTCTCAGGAGTTTAATACAGTGGGAGGGCCGCACTGTCAGGAGTTTAGTTCTGAGGGAGGGCCGCACTGTCAGGAGTTTAGTACTGAGGGAGGGCCACCCTCTCAGGAGTTTAGTACAGTGGGAGGGCCGCACTGTCAGGTGTTTAGTAGTGAGGGATGGCCGCACTGTCATGTATTTAGTACTGAGGGAGGGCTGCAGTGTTAGGAGTTTAGTTCTGAGTGAAGGCCGCACTGTCAGGATTTTAGTTCTGAGGGAGGGCCGCACTGTCAGGTGTTTAGTTCTGAGGGAGGGACGCACTGTCAGTAGTTTAGTACTGATTGAGGGCCACACTGTCAGGAGTTTAGTACTGAGGGAGGGCCACAGTGTCAGGTGTTTTGTACTGAGGGAGGGCCGCACTGTCATATGTTTAGTACTCAGTGAGTGCCGCACGGTCAGGAGTTTATTTTTGAGGGACGGCCGCTTTGTTAGGAGTTTAGTTCTGAGTGAGGGCCGCACTGTCAGGTGTTTAGTGCTGAGGGAGTGCCGCAGTGTTAGGAGTTTAGTTCTGAGGGAGGGCCGCACTGTCAGGAGATTAGTCCAGAGGGAGGGCCACACTGTTAGGTGTTTAGTACTGAGGGAGGGCCGCACTGTCAGGAGATTAGTCCAGAGGGAGGGCCACACTGTTAGGTGTTTAGTACTGAGCGAGGGCCGCACTGTCAGGAGTTTAGTACTGAGGGAGGGCTGCACTGTCAGGAGTTTAGTTCTGAGGGAGGGCTGCACTGTCAGGAGTTTAGTACTGATGTAGGGCCGCACTTTCAGAAGTTTAGTTCTGAGGGAGGGCCGCACTGTCAGGAGATTAGTACAGAGAGATGGCCGCACTGTCAGGTTTTTAGTACTGAGGGAGGGCCACACTGTCAGGTGTTTCGTACTGAGGGAGGGCTGCACTGTCAGGAGTTTAGTACTGAGCGAGGGTCGCACTCTCATGAGTTTAGTACTGAGGAAGTGCCGCACTGTCAGGTGTTTAGTACTGAGAGAGGGCCTCACTGTAAGGTGTTTAGTACTGAGAGAGGGCCGTACTGTCAGGAGTTTAGTTCTGAGGGCGGGCCGCACTGTCAGAAGGTCAGCACTAAGGTAATCTTGCACTATCGTTGGGTCAATACTGAGGCTATGCTGCACTGTCAGCAGTTTACTTCAGAGGGAGTTCCACACTGTCAGAGGGTCAATGGTGATGGAGCTTCACACTGTCAGTGGGTCTGTACTGAGGGTGTGCTGCACTGTCAGTGGGTTAGTACAGAGGGTGTGCTGCACTGTCAGTCGGTCAGTACTGAGGGATCACTGCATTGTCAGTGTGTCAGTACTGAGGGAGTGCTGCACTGTCAGTCGGTCAGTACTGAGGGATCACTGCATTGTCAGTGTGTCAGTACTCAGGGAGTGCTGCACTGTCAGTGGGTCAGTACTGAATGAGCACTACTGTTTGAATTAGTCAGTACTGACAGTGACACTGTCAGTAATGAGGGCGTGCCTCACTGTTGGAGAGTCAGTACTGCTGGATCGCTGTACTGTCAGAAGGTCAGGACTGAATGTGCATTCCATTGTCAGAGGATCAGTATTGATGGAGCGCTGCACTGTCAGAGGTTAGGACTGACATACTGCACCAATGCCAGAGGGTCAGTACTGAGGGAACACAGCAATGTCAGACAGTCAGTACTGCGGGTGTGTGTGGTCTAAGAGGATTATCTAGAATTACAGAACATAGAACATAGAAAAGTACAGCACAGAACAGGCCCTTAAGCTTATGATGTTGTGCCAAGGATTAGAACATAGAACATTACAGTGCAGTACAGGCCCTTCGGCCCTCGATGTTGCGCTGACCTATCATACCAATCTGAACCCATCTAACCTACACTATTCCATGTATGTCCATTTGCTTGTCCAGTGACGACTTAAATATACTTAAAGTTGGTGAATCTACCACCATTGCAGGCAAAGCATTCCATACCCTTACTACTCTCTGAGTAAAGAAACTACCTCTGACATCTGTCCTATATCTTTCACCCCTCAATTTAAAGCTATGCACCTTCGTGCTTGCCGTCACCATAGTTGGAAAAAGGCTCTCTAACCCTCTGATTATCTTCTATGTCTTTATTAAGTCACCTCTCAACCTTCTTCTCTCTCACGAAAACAGCCTCAAGTCTCTCAGCCTTTCCTCGTAAGACCTTCCCTCCATACCAGGTAACATCCTAGTAAATCTCCTCTGCACCCTTTCTAAAGCTTCCACATCTTTCTTATAATGCGGTGACCAGAACTGTACACAATACTCCAAGTGCAGCTGCACCAGAGTTTTGTGCAGCTGTAGCATAACCTCATGGTTCCAGAACTCGATCCCTCTATTATTAAAAGCTAAACCACTGTATGCCTTCTTAACAACCCTGTCAACCTGGGTGGCAACTTGCAAGGATCTTTGTACGTGGACACTGAGATCTCTCTGCTCATCTACACTACCAAGAATCATACCATTAGCCCAGTACTTTGCATTCCGGTTACTCCGACCAAAGTGAATCACCTCACACTTGTCCGCAATAAACTCCATTTGCCACCTCTCAGCCCAGCTCTGCAGCTTATATATGTCTCTCTGTAACCTACAACATCCTTCGTCACTATCCACAACTTCACCGACCTTGGTGTCGTCTGCAAATTTACTAACCCACCCTTCTACACCTCATCCAGGTCGTTCATAAAAATGATGAACAGCAGTGGACCCAACACCGACCCTTACGGTACACCACTGGTAACTGGATTCCAGGATGAACATTTCCCATCAACCACCACCCTCTGTCTTCTTTCAGCAAGCCAATGACTGATCCAAACTGCTATATCTCCCACAATTCCATTCCTCCGCATTTTGTACAATAGCTGACTGTGGGGAACCTTATCGAACGCCTTGCTGAAATCCATATACACCACATCAACCGGTTTACTCTCATCTACCTGTTTGGTCACCTTCTCAAAGAACTCAATAAGGTTTGTGAGGCACGACCTACCCTTCACAAAACCGTGCAGACTATCCCTAATCAAATTATTCTTTCCTCGATGATTATAAATCCTATCTCTTACAAACTTTTCCAACACTTTACCAACAACTGAAGTAAGGCTCACTGGTCTATAATTACCAGGATTTTTTCTACTCCCCGTCTTGAACAGGGGAACCACATTTCCCAACCTGCAATCTTCGGGAACTATTCCTGTAGACAATGATGATTTAAAGATCAATGCCAAAGGCTCGGCAATCTCCTCCCTGGCTTCCCAGAGAATCCTAGGATAAAACCCATCTGGCCTAGGGGACCTACCTATTTTCACACTCTGCAGGATTTCTAATACCTCTTCCTTGTGAACCTCAATCCCACCTATCCAAGTAGCCCGTATCTCAGTAATCTCCTCGACAACACTGTCGTTTTCTAGAGTGAATACTGACGAAAAATATTCATTTAGTGCTTCCTCTATCTCCTCTGACTCCACACACAACTTCCCACTACTATCCTTGATTGGTCCTAATCTTACTCTCATCATTCTTTTATTCCTTAAATACCTATAGAAAGCCTTAGGGTTTACCCTGATCCTATCCGCCAACAACTTCCCATGTCTTCTCCTGGCTCTTCTGAGCTCTCTCTTTATGTCTTTCCTGGCTACCTTGTCACCCTCAAGCTCCATAACTGCGCCTTCACATCTCATCCTAACATAAGCCTTCTTCTTCCTTTTGACCAGAGATTCCACTTCCTTCATAAACCACGGCTCCCGCGCTCTACAGCTTCCTCCCTGCCTGACAGGTACCTACTTATCTCGGACACACAGGAGCTTTTCCTTGATTAAGCTCCACATTTCTAACTGCCCATCTCCTGCAGTTTCCTTCCCCATCCTATGCTTCCTAAATCTTACCTAATCGCATCAAAATTGCCTTTCCCGCAGCTATAACTCTTGCCCAGTGGTATACACCTATCCCTTTCTTTCACTAAAGTAAACATAACAGAATTGTGATCGCTGTCACCAAAGTGCTTACCTCCTTCCAAGTCTAACACCTGGCCGGACTCATTACCCAGTACCAAATCTAATGTGGCTTCGCCCCTTATTGGCCTGTCTACATCCTGTGTCAGGATGCCCTCCTGCACACACTGGACAAAAACTGACCCACCTATAGTACTCGTACTATTGTGATCCCAGTTAATATTTGCAAAGTTGAAGTCCCCCATGACAACTACCCTGCCTCTCTCACTCCTATCGAGAATCATCTTTGCTATCCTTTCCGCTACATCTCTGGAACTATTCGGAGGGATGGGTTCTAAATGCTGGCCAAGCCAGTGACACTAACATCACACAAAAGGAATATTAAAAAAAAAGCCTGCAAGATGAAAACGGCTCCACACTGTCCGAACTGCCATCTCTGCCTCTTCTTATAGAGGAAGATAAAAGAATCTCACCTTACCTTTCCCATGTTCACCTTTCTCACCAAAGCCCAGTATTCACCCCAGCCCTCACTTATACCAACCAGCAGCACTGCCACCACCAACACAGCAGCCCCTCTCAAAATCTCTTGCCAGTAATTTTTTATTAACTGGTTTACTTCAATTATAATGCAATCTCTACAATCAGACTAAGTACCATTTTGGCGACAACCAATTTTCGAACAGATTTTCTCGATTTGTCTCCTTTTTTGGTTAGAGGGAGGGAGGGAGATGGAAACACGACAGTAATGTAAGATATATGTATTACAGTGAGACAGGAAAGCTAGTATGACTCATCTTGTCTCTTAGACACCTTAGAGTGAAGCAACACATTCATTGCATTATTAACATACCACAACATTTCAACCCCACTCACACCTGGCGTGACAGAAATAAAATGCGGATGGGTTGGACAGGTTGGGTTTGTTTCAGCTGGAGTTTGGGAGAGTGAGGGCTGATATCACTGAAGTGTCTAAGATCCTGAATGATTTGATAAGGAGGATGTGGTAAGGAAGTTTCCTCTTGTGGGCCATTCCTGAACGAGAGGGAACTGCGTTAAAATTGTGTTCACTATTTCAGGACAGATATCAGATTTGTTTCCAATCAGAGAGCAGTGCAACTTTGGAACTCTCTGCCCTAGAAGGTGGGTTCACTGAGTATTTGAAGATACAGGTTGATAGATTCTTGTTAAGGGACTTTGGGGGGAGATGGAATACAAATCACAAACAGGTCAGGCCTGGTCTTATTGAATGGTGGAGCCGAATGGTCACCTTCTGCTTCTTTCTCACATGATCCCAGGACTGAGGGCTTTGTTTAAAATTCTTTCACTGGATGTAGGTGCCACTGGCTATGGGCAAAATTATTACCCAGAGGGCAGGTAAGAGCCAACCACATTGCTGTGGGTCAGGAATCACATGTAGGCCAGATCAGGTAAAGATGGCAGCTTCCTTCCCTAAAGGACATCAGTGACCCAGATGGGTTTTTCCTGACAATCGAGAATAATTTCATCAATAGACTCATAATTCTAGATGAGTCTCTGAATTAACAGTTCAGCAATGGTACTATGAGGCTGTTACCGAACTACAAAGGGAGAGTTTTAAGGGTGTAAACCAAATCCTTGATCAAACAAGTATAAATTAAGGAGAACCTATAGAATGGAGGAGAGTTGAAGGGAATGAGGGAAGAGAATTACCAAGTTTAGGTTCAAGACAGCTGAATCTAAAGCCACCAACAGGGAGGAGAATAAAATAAGAAACTGTCATGCAGCTAGAATTGGACAAGTGCAGACAGTTTAGGGAGGTGTGGAACTACGCAGGGAGGACAGGGTGAAGGCACGGGTAGGTTGAAAAGCAGTGAACCAAATTTTAAAAGGATGTTGATCAGGTTAAGACTAAGGTCAATGTCTTATGGGACTTGCTGCAAGGACACAGACATTAGAATTTGAGGTGATCATGAGTATATGAAGGTAGAATGTGGGAGACAAGCTGGGACTGTATTGGAGTAGTTACGGTGAAAGGGAACAAATGCTGGATGGAGGGTTTCAGCAGCTGATGGACTGACGCTGAGGTGAGCCATTGGAAACTGAGCAAGTGACCATCATCTAATAGGACAGAGAAACTGATCCATCAACCTGAAACTTACTGACCATGTGGCTGTCAGTGACTCCAACACAAGTGAATGGAAACATTGCTCAGAGCCTGTTTCTGTAACATTCAACACAACTAGGAAATGGAAAGTGAATAATGAGCTGAAAACAAGGCCACTGCTCTGTTAGAGTCAAAATCATTTAACATTAAATTAGTGAACATTACTGATTTTCAGAATATTAGAATCTTCAGAAAGCAATCTCCCAGAATCACAGTAAAAGGGGAAAGTAAACAACATTCTTGGCAAAGACAGAATGAACCAACTGCTTGTATAAAAACAGCTCAGAACAAAGGGGCTGAATCCTCCTCAAACCTACAAACACAGGTACCATCAGATTTGTAGACAGAGATTGGAATTCTTTAGGAAAAAAACCTTCCCTGCTGATGGTGTGTGCTGGAAACCATTCGCATTGTGATCTACTACTTATTTCCTTTGGAAATAATCTCTGTTTCCACAAAGAAAAGCAGGTGTTTCCCTCATTGGCTGCCTGATTCACAGACAAAGGAAACCTGATCGGGGTCTCTCAGATAAATTAGGCTACTAGCGATATTGCACATAACAAGAGCTTAGACCAAAACAGGTTCTAGTGAAACCAACAATGCATTGAAAAAGGTGAAATAGTCTTTATAATCAGCAGCCTCTCTCATTCAAATAATTCGGTCAACTGCTAAACATTTTTAAACTATTAATACCAATGTATACATATTAATTTCCTTTCCTAATTTCCTCCAAAAAATGTATCTGATTATTCTCTTGAAAATATATTTTAAATGGTCAATTCATAATCACAGTTCACTTCAAACTATTCTTAGTGCAGAACATCTTGCAAATTAGAACAAGTTTCTTATCAATGATGACACTATATATCAAACAGTTTCCAGTTCAACCATCTGTCCAAACATTGCTTTGGTTCATTATTGCAGGGAAATTACAGTTTTTTTGAGATCCTTCCATTACCTTATTCCTTAATAACAATGCATGGTGTAATAGGTGACAAGCATTAAAATAAAGTTAAATCTTCAATGCAAGAAATGCTACAAATAATCACATATCATTCAGTTCATTCATTGTCATTGATTTCCAGAGTTATTTTCAGTGTATGATCAAGTTAAATTCGCTTAAATAATCACAGTACAATTTTCACCTCTGTAGATATGTAAAGTGAATGTCAAATTATTCACATTTTGTTCTGTTTTATTCCAGGAATGACGGAATGTTACATTATTATGGGAAACAGGAACAAGTGAAGGTGGTGGCTCTCAGACGCGAGGCCTTAAAGCCAAAGGGCCAGGTGGTAGTGACAGTGGGGGAGGTACCTAGTGCCCCGCTCTCCTTAGAAGGCAGTGGGGATGGTGACACTGACTGGAACGGGTTAGATGGCGAAGCGCCCACGTATGGACAGAGGGACGGCAATGGATGGGATGACCCACCACCCTGTAAGACCCAGAAGGCCGTGTCTATGGCACTGCTGGGCATCAAAGCTAAACTTGGACAGACAGGAGGGGCAACAGATGTTGGTGATGAACACCCAGCCTGACAGAGAAATGGTAATAATGGGCCTTATTGGGTGAATATGGATGAATTAGGTGAGCTGCACAGTCTCACTGACGTTGATGTACATATCTTCCCTCAGGCCAAGATGCCCTGATGTGTACAGCAGAACCTGTTCCTGTAATGAGAGGGTGGGGGTGTGAGCCGGTTCCCCCCAGTGCACAGCCGATCAGTACCTCCAGGCATTTACAGATATTACAGGGACACACTGGGAAGGGGACAGGCTGAATGGGCTAAAATAACCTTGGTGACTCAGGGACCCAAGGGTAATATCGAGGATCATACAGAGAGGAAGCCTGAGGTGTGTAGGACCACGGGGGGTTATCAAACCCCAACCTGTGATGATGAAATAGGTTTGATGTATTTAAAATGGGACCACATTTAACTGTAATTATAAGCATGGGACTCCCAGTGGGAGTCTAACCACATTCTGAATTGGGCCATGAGAGCTGAGGCAAACTTAGAAACACAGGGGAATAGGTGCAGTACAGAGAGGGATACCAGACCCACAATGTTACAAGGGAAGCAGGAAAGGGTACATAGCCTAGTAACGTAGGCAGAGAAAGGGAGATAGATGTTCAAATTATGTGTGGCCTGTGTTCACGTGTGCACATGCATAGCCCAGGAACGTTTCTTGATGCACTGTTTGGGATCAACAGCACATGATGTTAATACAGGAGCATCCACGTCGGTTACGGATATGGATTTACCCTTAATCCCCACAACTATAAAAAGAGAGCAGTCGGAGGGGGATCTGAGGAAGCTAGATGAAGCGAACCTGTCCCGATGCAGGGTCACGGATATGACAAAATGTATTCAGATATGGGAGCGTGAAACTGAGAAAGGGACCATTCTGGGATTTGCCAGTTTAGAACAGTTAGGAGCAACTATTGATGTAGAGACACGAACTGTAACATGGGAACAACCTGGCCTGGCCAGGGACAGGAAGCAAAGGAGGCGACATGTCCAGAGTAGCTCAATTGCAGGGAGTCTGGGACAGTCACTGAATCTGGGAGTGATAGCTAGGACCCTCTCAGCGGTGAGGGTAACTCACAGGAATGTGGGTTATTATCTGTAGATCCTATAAAGATCAAGGACCCTCTCACTCCCCACACAAAAAGGATCCCATTAAAGCTGGGGCTGAGGAGGCAGTAATTATGACAGTAACAGATTGAGAGAAGCAGGAAGTAGTCAGACCGACAGTATTCCAGGCTAATTCACAGAAGCTGGAGGGCTCATGCCACCTCACTATTGAGTATACCTCCCTCAGTAAATCCGCCACTAAAGAGTATCCTACAGTAGCGAACCACACCACTGTATTTAATGGGTTGAAATCGCAACAGGATATAGTCTCAGCCCATGATATTGTGAATGGGGTCTAGTCCATACCTGTGGACCTGGAATGGCAGAATAAGCTGGTGCTTAAACAGTACACCTGGATCCAGTGACCTCAGGGATCCCATAATATTCCAGTATATCCCACCGATGTATGGCTGATGGAGTTAGTCACATTGATCTTACCAACACCTCATCACCTCATTTGGCAAGAAAGAACATATCCAAATATTAAACAGAGTATTGGGAATGGTCAGGCTGGCTGGACTTAAAATTAACCCACAGAGAGTGGGAAGGTAGGGAGTGACGTACCTGGACATCATATCAGGGAGATCAAATCAGGAATGGAGAGGGGACAATCCCAGTGGAACGAAAGACCATGATTTTAAAACTATCCACCCGCACACCGTGAAGGGGGTAAGGCAAACTTTGGGATTGTTTAATTATTGGAGGAATTTTGTGGAGAATTATCCGGAATTGGCAGAACCATCATAAGCCCTGACAGAAGCAGGGAGTCAGCATATACACAGACAGTCAGCATGCCTTTGGTATTGTTCATGAGCATATGTTGGCCTGGGCTCCGTGAGGGTACACCACCCTGTCTGGGGTCACATAGAGCATGAAGTACAGGTCAGAGAGTTAGTGAAAGCAGCTAACTTTCCCAGTGAAATAGCAATAATGAAGATTAGAGTTCACAGGAAAGTAGAAACAATGGGGTAGTATGTGTGTAAGGCAGGTAAAATACTGACTGAAACAGTGCACACATTTTGGGAAGTTGCAGTGACAGTAGCTGCAGGAGCGAGAAAGGAAAGTTTGAATAAATTTCCAGAAGTACTCCCACAACAGGAGAAACAGGAATGGGAAAGGGGTGGGGCAGTAATAGGACAAGTGGCGGCACGGTGGCAGTGGGTGGCACGGTGGCACAGTGGTTAGCACTGCTGCCTCGCAGCGCCAGAGACCCGGGTTCAATTCCCGACTCAGGCGACTGACTGTGTGGAGTTTGCACGTTCTCCCCGTGTCTGCGTGGGTTTCCTCCGGGGGCTCCGGTTTCCTCCCACAGTCCAAAGATGTGCAAGTCAGGTGAATTGGCCATGCTAAATTGCCCGTAGTGTTAGGTAAAGGGGTAAATGTAGGGGTATGGTTGGGTTACGCTTCGGCGGGTCGGTGTGGACTTGTTGGGCCGAAGGGCCTGTTTCCACACTGTAAGTAATCTAATCTAATCTAATCTAATCTAAAGTGGTGCTGGAAGAGCACAGCAGTTCAGGCACATCCGAGGAGCAGTAGTTACGGTTCCTGAACTGCTGTGCTCTTTCAGCACCACTAATCCAGAATCTGGTTTCCAGCATCTGCAGTCATTGTTTTTACCTAGTAACAGGACAAGGCAGAGTCTGGATGATCCAGCAGTGCCACTACACTGTCAAAGACAAACATTATTAAAAATATATCAGGGGCAGGTCTATATTGGGCAGGATAAAATGCAATATCAGATGATCCACTACCGGGGTGGCCTGGAACAGGGAGAGATACAGCAAGTTTTTGTTGAAGTGTGTAGTCTGTACACAGTGTGAGCCAGGGAAAGTAGTCAACATAAAATAGAGGCAGCGGCAGGGACCCAGGGGCCCATGGGAACAAATACTGATCGATTTTACCCACACCCCCATCCCCATCCCAGGGAAGGAAATCTTGCTCGGTCTTAATAAACAGGCTTACTCAGTGGGTGGAAGCATTCCCCTGCAGATTCTGACCAAGCGAACATAGTTAAACAGCTATTTTGTTTATCCTGTTTAATACTGAACAGAAATCTCATCCCCCATACCATTCACAGAGCTCAGGTAGAGTAGAAGGAATGAAGCAAACACTGAAAGCCTGTCTGACTAAGGCCCTGACAGAGATGGGTTAGTGTACTCCCCACCATCCTATTGAAACTGAGCTCCGGTATAAATATATTTAGAAATATGTTTATAAATTTATAAATATATTTGTAAATATATACCTTGCTGCATCTCTAGATATATTTATAAATTTATAAATACCTAACACCTGTTAGGTATTTCAGCATTTTTGAATCCTTTTTTTCAAAGTGTTCAGGTTTTGATGTATTTGTAAAACAAATGGTCCCAATTCAGGAAGGATTTTAAGCTTAGAAAGAACACAAACTCCGTTTTATTTATTCATTCTTGGCATCCTTTGTTGCCTACTCTAGCATTTTTTGCCGATCTTTAAAGGCCTGGACAAAGTGACAGTGAGTACCTTCTTGAACTACTGTCATCCTATAGACAACCCGACATTGCTGTGAAGCCGTTCCAGGATTTTCACGCAGTGATATCCAAGTCAGGATATTGTGCAACTCGGAGGATGACGTCTCCATGGTCCAGCTGCCATTGTCCTTCCAGGTGGTAGAGATTATAGTTTCGTGAATTGCTTTTGAAGGATTGTGGGGAAGTTGCTGCAATGCATTGTGTTT
Source organism: Chiloscyllium plagiosum (assembly GCF_037043375.1). Lineage (NCBI taxonomy): Eukaryota > Metazoa > Chordata > Chondrichthyes > Orectolobiformes > Hemiscylliidae > Chiloscyllium > Chiloscyllium plagiosum. The sequence goes on from NW_028270146.1 coordinate 115,732,212, forward strand.
TTCATACAAACTACTACCACTGTCCACCAATGATGAGTGAAGTGAATGAAGCAGGTGGCTGATGGAGTAAGATTCCCAGGCCATGCAGTGCATAAGGAAGCCACTTGACCATTGTTTCTGCATCAGCTGTCACCCAGTGCAATCTCCTACCTCCTCTCTCTAACTCCGTACATTGTTCACTGTAAAGAAACAGTCTAATTCCCTGAGTGAATATCTTGATTCATGTACCCAGGTTATAGGGTCTGCTTTGTGTTGGATGGAGTTGAGTTTCTTTAGTGTTTTGGAGCTGCACGCATTTAGGAAATATTCCATCATATTCCTGACTGATGTCTTGCGAATAATGCAAAGACACTGAGGAAAACTATTAGGTTTAAATTGAACATGTTTATTTGAAATCATGAACTTCCTGTGGCTGTGTGCTTCCATCCACTTTATCTGACGAAGGAACAGCAAGATGAAAACTTGTGATTTCAAATAAACCTGTTGGATTATAATTTGCTATTGTCTGTCTTTTAACATTGTCCAGCTCTGACCAACACTTGTATCTCCATAATCAGGCTTTGTGGAGTCACTGCAGATTTCCGAGCCTCTGACCCCTTGTAATGACAGAGTTGATGTGGCTGGTCTGGTTCATGTTATGGATGATGAAAAGAACAAGATGTTGACAGTGGATGATTCAATGATGACAATGCCCTTGAATGTCAATGCGATGTGATTAGATTCTCTCCTGTTGTAGATGAAAATTGCCTGGCAATTAAGCGCAATCAGTCCCAGGTTGAATCTTGTGAAGATCTTGCTCCACATGGATATAGACCATTTCGGTGACTGAAGAGTAGTAAATTGTACTGGGTATTGTACAATGATCAGAAAATGTCCCCATCCCCAACCTTCTGATGTTGACAAGTTCATTGATGAAGCAGCTGAAGATGTTTGGGTCTAAGACACCATCCTGAGGGATCCCTGCAGTGATGTTGCAGGGCTGAGATGATTGGACTCCAGTAACCACAATTATCAAGCTTAAGGATGGCTCCAACTATTGACACTGTTTGCAATTTTGCTCCTTGATGCAATACTCCATCCAGTGCTGCCTTGATATCACAGGCAGTTACTTCCCAGCTCTCTCCCAGTGTGACAAAACTGCTGTGCAGTGAGTTGAGATCAGTGTGAACCCAGTCCGACATTGTGCATCTTTTCCTGCAGTCAGAGGAAGGTGAAGTCACTCTCGGCTGTGACCAGTCAGTGAATACCCAGTTCAGATATGAAGACAAGTCTCTCCCATATTCCTCGCGTTTCCAGGATTTCCCACCTTTGTCGGTGCATTTTGGTTCTGATAACACTGAATAATTGTCCACGTGACCAGTCTCTGCCCAATGGGAACAATGATTTTTCCCTGCATGTTCAAAATTCAGTTTACTATAAACTAGCTGACTGTCAGATTCTAATCTGCTGTTTGGTTTGCAGTTGGGAAACACAAACCAAATCATAGAATCCCTATGTGCAGAAGGAGGTCACTCGGCCCGTAAGGTTTGCACCAACCCATTGAACAACATCCCAAACAGACCCACAGCCCCCTACCCTCTTCCCATAACCCTGCATTTCCCCCGGCTAATCCACCCAACCTGCCCATCTTTGGACTGCTGGAGGAAACCCACACAGACACGGGGAGACTGTGCAAACTCCACACAGACAATGGTGGGTGGAATCGAACCAGGATTCCTGGTGCTGTGAGATAGCAATGCGTACTGCTGAGGCACCGTGCAACCCCTAAACCCTGCTAATATCCCATGCAGTTTGTTAATCAGATATCAGAAACACCATCAAAGGAAAGTGGGAGAACATACAAAAGCCCAAAGTCATGTTGTGAAATGGAACTGATTGAAACTGGAAATGTGTGGGGCTGGTTGGAGCAGGAAGTCCTCATGAAAGCTCCTGTATTGTCATTAAAACCCCACCCACCCATTCAATCCCATTGGCTGGAAGACCAAGCACACACCTCATGCATCTCCAATGGCCGGAGGACCAGCTCCATCCTCGTTCGCTCCCATTGGATGGAGGACCTGCCACACCCCTTCAGTCCTCCCACCACACCACACATTCACTCCCAAAGCCTGGAGGACCAGGCCCCACCAGCTCAGTCCTCCAGGCCCACTCCTTATTCACTTTCATTGGCTGGAGGACCAGAACCCACCAACTTAGTCCTCTAGCACTTACCCCCCCCCTCCCACCATCACCTCACCCCTACATTCACTGCCAGTGACTAGAATTCCTAATTCATGGAAATGATGTGGAGGTCATGGTGATGGGAGTGGACAAAATCACACAACAACAGGTTACAGTCCAATTGATTTATTAGGAAGCACAAGCTCCGAGAGCACTGCTCCTTTGTCAGGTAGATACCGGAAGCTACTGCTTCCCAATTAACCTGTTGGACTATAACCTGGTGTTATGTGATTTTTAACTTAAATTGAAGTTTGTCAGGTACTTGGGTGAGCTATGGGGGGAGGGGTTGGTTTGACCACAAAGTGCTGAACTGACTTCTGTAAAAACAAGGACTGCAGATGCTGGAAACCAGAGTCTAGATTAGAGTGGTGCTGGATAAGCACATCAGTTCAGGCAGCATCTGAGCAGCAGGAAGATCGACGTTTCGGGCAAAAGCCCTTCATCAGGAATAGAGGCAGGGTGCCTGCAGAGTGGAGAGATAAATGAGGGGGGGGGGGGGGTGTGGGGTGAGGAGAAAGTAGCAAAGAGTACAATAGGTGAATGGGGTGGATATGGAGGTGATAGGTCAGAGAGGAGGGTGGAGTGGATAGGTGAAAAGGAAGATAGGCAGGTAGGACGGGCCATGAGGGCAGTGCTGAGCTGGAAGGTTGGAGCTGGGGTGAGGTAGGGAAAGGGGAAATGAGGAAACTGGTGAAATCCACATTGATGCCCTGGGGTTGAAGTGTTCCGGGGCGGAAAATGAGGCGTTCTTCCTCCAGGCATTGGGTGGTGAGGGAGCGGCGGTGGAGGAGGCCCAGGACCTCCAGGTCCTTGGGAGAGTGGGAGGGGGAGTTAAAATGTTTGGCCACAAGGCAGTGGGGTTCATTGGTGTGGGTGTCCCGGAGATGTTGCCTAAAGCACTCTGCAAGGAGGCATCCAGTCTCCCCAATGTAGAGGAGACCACATCGGGAGCAACGGATACAATAAATGATATTGGTGGATGTGCAGGTGAAACGTTGATGGATGTGGAAGGCTCCTTTGCGGCCTTGGATGGAGGTGAGGGAGGTGGTGTGGGCCCTGTTTTTGCAATTCCTGCGGGGGCATGGCAGGGGGCCAGGAAGGGAGGTTGGGTTGTTGGGGGGCGTGGACCTGACCAGGTAGTCATGGAGGGAACGGTCTTTGCGGAAAGTGGAAATGGGTGGGGAGGGAAATATATCCCTGGTGGTGGGGTCTGTTTGGAGGTGGCACAAATGTCTTCGGATGATGTGGTTTTTGCGAAGTTTGTTAGGGTGGAAGGTGAGCACCAGGGGTGCTCTGTCCTTGTTACGGTTGGAGCGGTGGGGTCTGAGGGCGGAGGTGCGGTATGTGGACGAGATGCGTTGGAGGGCATCTTTAACCACGTGGGAAGGGAAATTGTGGTCTCTAAAGAAGGAGGCCCATCTGGTGTGTTCTGTGGTGGAACTGCTCCTCCTGGGAGCAGATACGGCGGAGGCGGAGGAATTGGGAATACGGGATGGCATTTTTGCTGGAGGTGGGGTGGGAAGAGGTGTAATCCAGGTAGCTGTGGGAGTCGGTGGGTTTGTGAAAAATGTCAGTGTCAAGTCGGTCGTCTCTAATGGAGATGGAGAGATGCAGGAAGGGGAGGGAGGTGTCAGAGATGGTCCAGGTAAATTTAAGGTCAGGGTGGAATGTGTTGGTGAAGGTGATAAATTGCTCAACCTCCTCGCGGGAGCACGAGGTAGCGCCAATGCAGTCATCAATATAGCGGAGGAAAAGGTGGGGAGTGGTGCCAGTGTAACTACGAAAGATGGACTGTTCTACGTAGCCAACAAAGAGACAGGCATAGCTGGGGTCCATACGGGCTCCTATGTCTACCCCTTTGGTCTGGAGGAAGTGGGAGGATTCGAAGGAGAAATTGTTAAATGTGAGGACCAGTTCAGCCAAACGAATGAGTGTCAGTGGAAGGGTACTGTTGGGGACATCGGGAGAGGAAGAAACGGAGGGCTTGGAGGCCCTGGTCATGGCGGATGGAGGTGTAGATGGATTGAATATCCATGGTGAAGATGAGGCGTTGGGGGCCGGGGAAACTGAAGTTTTGGAGGAGGTGAAAGGCATGGGTGGTGTCTTGAATATATGTGCGGAGTTCCTGGACTGGGGGGATAGGACAGTGTCAAGATAGGTTGAGATGAGTTCGGTGTGGTAAGAGCATGCTGAGACAATGGGTCAGCCAGGGTGGTCAGGCTTGTGGATCTTGGGAAGGAGGTAGATTTGGGCAGTGCGGGGTTCCCGGACTATGAGGTTGGAAGCTGTGGGTGGGAGATCTCCTGAGCTGATAAGGTTCTGTATGTTCTGGGAGATGACGGTTTGGTGATGGGGAATGGGTCATGGTTGAGGGGGCGGTAGGAGCAGGTGTCTTCGAGTTGGCATCTGTCTTCAGTAGTGTAGAGGTCAGTGCGCCAAACTACCACTGCACCCCCTTTATCTGCTGGTTTGATGGTGAGGTTTGGATTGGAGCAGAGAGTGTGGAGGGTGAGAGTTGTGAGGGTGAGAGTTTGGAGTGGGGGAGGGGGTAGACAGGTTGAGGCGGTTAATGTCTCAGCGGCAGTTGGAAATGAAGAGATCGAGACCAGGTAATAGGCCAGCGCAGGGTGTCCAGGTGGATGGAGTGTGTTGGAGGCCGGCAAAGGAGTCCTCGGAAGGTGGGCGTGAGTCCTGATTTTAAAAGTGAGCTCAGAGGTGGCGGAAGAAGTTTTCGACATCACGGCGTGTATTAAATTCATTGATGCGTGAGGTGCTATTGTCATGGAGATAATCCTGATCGACAGCCACCATTCAAAGCCATAAACCACAGAGTACTTTTTCCAGTCACACTGACATTTGAAATATTGATCCACAGATGGAATGCACACCTTTCCTTCCACATGAAAAGGCCAATGATATTCAGATGGCACAAGAATTAAGATCAGATGTGAGGTTTTGAGTCAGCGGGAGATGAGCAAGTGTTTCTGCTGACTCTATTGGCTGGAAATAAGCAGAACATGCTGCCTATTATGGTGGTGCAACGATTGATAAAAACAATTATTTAAGATCTGAGAGAAATAAACTTGCAGAGTGTAGGGGACATATGGGGAATGAGAATATCCGCCAACCTTCCATATCTGCCAACCTCCACTCCCGGCACCTTCCCCTGCAACCGCAATAAATGCAAAACTTGCGCCCACACCTCCCCCTTACTTCCCTCCAAGGCCCCAAGGGATCCTTCCATATCCGCCTCTCTTCCTCTCTTCTGCTACAGAGAGCCAGCTTGGATTTGATGGGTCTCTTTCGGTGGTACAATGCATTTTATTTGGATTTGCTTAACTTGCTCTGGTCACTTGCCTTCAGGGGTTAAATTATCATTGAGATAAATCTGCTCAGTGTTCTTACTCAGACCAACACAGGCTGTCTTTCCACAGCAGGAGATGATGTTTATTGCTTTATGCTGGGTTGTTGCGGGGGGGGGGGGGTCCCCAGTTAGGGTACAAAGAACACCTTCTCCAGGGTGGGCTAACCAGGATTGTTAATATCGCAGAACATTTCGACCCACACCAATACATGAAATGCTTTCTGACAGACTGAGGAAATAAACTATGGTCCTTCCACATACATCAGGGCAATGATATCCATATCCTGGTACACGGAGTGACTGCACAATGTCTGTTTGGGATTTACAAACCCTTCCCATTTCATAGAGACATGCCTTGGACTGTCCCAATCCTGGGAAGGGCTGTGTCAAAGGATTCAGACAAAACCACATCCAGCTCTGACAGTCACTCTGTTTATGAGTGTCAAAAATGTGGTGCTGGAAAAGTATAGCAGGTCAGGCAGCATGTGAGGAGCAGGAGAATCGACGTTTCAGGCATAAACCCATTATCAGGAATGTGGGGAGGAGGGTCGCACGGTGGCTAAGAAATAATTGGGTTGCAGGGTTTATTGGAACCTAATTATCAAAAGGTTTTCAGCAGGAAACAGCAGCATTCAGACTGGGCAGTAACACACCTACACGGTGTGTGTAACTGTCTGCCAGCATTTATCTGAAATGGCAAAACACCAGTGCAGCCACACCAGGGAGAGGCTGTGGAAATATAGGGAATGTCAGAAGGGAATCCACTCCACCCTCTCCTCCCTGACCTATCACCTTCATCTCCTTCCCCACTGACCTATTGTACTCTATGCTACTCTATCCCCACCCCCACCCTCCTCTAGCTTATCTCTCCACGTTTCAGGCTCTCTGCCTTTATTCCTGATGAAGGGCTTTTGCCCGAAACGTCGATTTTGCCTGTCCTCGGATGCTGCCTGAATTGCTGTGCTCTACCAGCACCACTGATCCAGAATCTGGTTTCCAGCATCTGCAGTCATTGTTTTTACCTAAGGGAATTCTTTACCTATCCCACCTGGAAACTGGCCAAACCAGTCAGACTGGGGAGAAGCTGTTCACCTGCTCTGTATGTGGGGGAAGGGATCACTCAGGCATCCATCCTGATAGCCACAGTTGAAGGATTTTTTTCTATTGTTCACACCAAGGAATGAGCAATGGTTTTGGCAGTTATAATGTTCATAAAATTATGTATGTAGAGAACTTAGTTTTGGAAATGTTCACAACATCGTTGAACATGTACAGATTCAGACTGGGTACGGACTTTTATTTTCCTTTATTCATTCACAGGATGAGGGTGTCGCTGGCCCGGCAGCATTTCCTGCCCATCCCTAATTGCCCAGGGGGCAGGTAAGAGTCGACCACATTGCTGTGAGTCTGAAGTCACAATGTAGGCCAGACCAGGTAAGGATGGCAGCTTCCTTCCTGAAAGGGCATTAGTGAACCAGATGGGTTTTTCTGACAATCAATTAATGGTCATCATTAGACACTTAAGTTCTAGAGCTTATTTTTATTGAATTCAAATTCCCCCATCTGCTGCAGCAGGCTTTGAACCCAGGTCTCCAGAACATTATCTAAGTCTTTGGATTAACTGTCTAGTGACAATACCACTAGGCCAGTACTTCCCCACATCGCTGTCCATCTGCACAGAGTGAACAGTGATTTTCTGGTTAATCACACATACGTTTGCTCAATGATTGCAGGAGTTGGGTGTTGATGGGCTATTGACATCCATCTCTGAACAATGTATTCTGGGGTTTGTTTCTGATGATGATTGGAAACACCATCAGTCTTGTTATCTTTCGGGGATAAAAACAGTTTCAGTTAGCTTTCTGTTAAATTCATGGCAATCAAGTCGATCCCATAACTCTCAGGCAGATTAGTTTCTTTAGGAGAACTCTCCATCTCCCCAACCTCCTCCATCCTCACCTCCAACAGTACAATAATCTCACAGAGTCTCTTTGTGACTCTGAATGAGACAATCTGATCAGCTGCTTCTTCCCCAACTCCTATGTCAAGTGGCTCTTAAACTCCCCCTGCTGCAGTTGTGATCCTGCATCATTGTACAGTGTTGCTCGTATTTCCTGTCTTGGCCTACAGTGTTCATGATACTGCCTGTAGCTTCTTGTAAAGGGCCTATAGTGTAAGAGTTTAGCTCTTTCCTTCCGACAACAACAGTAAAGTTGCACTCCAACAAAGCTTACAGAATCATGGCCCAGCATGCTTCCAACTTACCTCTTACCATCCAACCACAGGATCAGCCCTCGTTCAACTGAGAGAGTTCAGGAGGGCATGCCAGTAACAGCAGCATGAATACCTAAAAATGAGGTGCTAACCTGATCAAGTTACAAAGAGGACTACTTGTGTGCCAAACAGCATAAACAGCAAGTGATAGACAGAGTGAAGCAATCTGGGAAACAACAGAACAGATCTAAGATCTGCAGTCCAGCCACATCCAGTTGTGAATGAAGTCAGAGTACAGCTGGAGTTCTGAGGACAGTTCTTTTCAAGATATTAACCAACAAGAATGTCAGGCACATGGTGGGGAATCCCAGTCTCATGGAGTGCACATCCTGTTCCATGTGGGAAAACCAGGACACTTCTTGTGTCAGCAACAACCACAAGAACACTGAGGTCAGCAACACTTGTGTGACCACGGCCAATATACTGCACTCAGTTCTGTTCCCCACATTCCAAGGTGATGTGTTCTCACCAGAGAGGATTGATCAGAATGTTTCTCCAATTGGAGAGTTTCTGCTCTGAGAAAGGCTGGATAGGGTGGGGATGATTTCCAAGGAGGATGAGCTGAGATTTTATTGAAGTGATAAGATGCTGAGGAATCCAGATCGAGTGGATAGGAAGGAGCTATCCATTAACAGATGGATAGACCATAAGACATAGGAGTGGAAGTAAGGCCATTCAGCCCATCGAGTCCACTCCACCATTCAATCATGGCTGATGGGCATTTCAACTCCACTTACCCGCATTCTCCCCGTAACCCTTAATTCCTTGTGACATCAAGAATTTATCAATCTCTGCCTTGAAGACATTTAGCGTCCCAGCCTCCACTGCACTCTGCAGCAATGAATTCCATAGGCCCACCACTCTCTGGTTGAAGAAATGTCTCCGTTTTTCTGTTCTGAATTTACCCCCTCTAATTCTAAGGCTGTGTCCACGGGTCCTAGTCTCCTCGCCTAACGGAAACAGTTTCCTAGCGTCCACCCTTTCCAAGCCATGTATTATCTTGTAAGTTTCTATTAGATCTCCCCTTAATCTTCTAAACTCCAATGAATACAATCCCAGGATCCTCAGCCGTTCCTCATATGTTAGACCTACCATTCCAGGGACCATCCGTGTGAATCTCCGCTGGACACGCTCCAGTGCTAGTATGTCCTTCCTGAGGTGTGGGGACCAAAACTGGACACAGTACTCCAAATGGGGCCTCACCAGAGCTTTATAAACTCTCACTAGCACATCAGTGCTTTCATATTCTAACCCTCTTGAGATAAATCTTCGAGGAGAAAGTGAGGTCTGCAGATGCTGGAGATCAGAGCTGAAAATGTGTTGCTGGAAAAGCGCAGCAGGTCAGGCAGCATCCAAGGAACAGGAGAATCGACGTTTCGGGCATAAGCCCTTCTTCAGGAGAAGAAGCTCCTGAAGAAGGGCTTATGCCCGAAACGTCGATTCTCCTGTTCCTTGGATGCTGCCTGACCTGCTGCGCTTTTCCAGCAACACATTTTCAGCTCTTGAGATAAATGACAACATTGCATTCACTTTCTTACTCACGGACTCAACCTGCATGTTTACCTTTAGAGAATCCTCGACTAGCACTCCCAGATCCCTTTGTACTTTGGCTTTATGAATTTTCTCACCGTTTAGAAAGTAGTCCATGTTTGTATTCTTTTTTCCAAAGTGCAAGACCTCGCATTTGCTCACATTGAATTCCATCAGCCATTTCCTGGACCACTCTCCCAAACTGTCTAGATCCTTCTGCAGCCTCCCCACATCCTCAGTACTACCTGCCTATCCACCTAACTTCGTATCATCGGCAAATTTTGCTAGAATGTCCCCAGTCACTTCATCCAGATCATTAATATATAACGTGAACAGCTGCGGCCCCAACACTGAACCCTGCGGGACACCACTTGTCACCGGCTCCATTCCGAAGAAAAACCTTTTATCCCAACTCGCTACCTTCTGCCAGACAGCCAATCCTCAATCCATACCAGTAGCTCACCTCGAACACCATGGGCCCTCACCTTACTCAGCAGCCTCCCGTGTGGCACCTTACCAAAGGTCTTTTGGAAGTTTAGATAGTGCACATCCTCTGGGTTTCCCTGGTCTAACCTACTTGTCACCTCTTCAAAGAATTCTAACAGGTTTGTCAGGCATGACCTCCCCTTACTAAATCCATGTTGACTTGTTCTAATCTGACCCTGCTCTTCCAAGAATTTAGAAACCTCATCCTTAATGATGGATTCTAGAATTTTACCAACAACTGAGGTTAGGCTAATTGGCCTATAAATTTCCATCTTTTGTCTTGATCCTTTCTTGAACAAGGAGGTTACAACAGCGATCTTCCAATCATCCGGGACTTTCCCTTACTCCAGTGACTTTTGAAAGATCTCAACCAATACCTTTGCTATTTCCTTAGCCACTTCCCTTAGAACTCTAGGGTGTAGCCCATCAGGGCCAGAAGAATTGTCAATTTTAAGACCTTTTAGCTTTTCTAGCACTTTCACTTTTGTAATGGCAACCATAATCATCTCAGCCCCCTGACTCCCTTTAATATTTGGGATATTATTGTGAAGACTGACACAAAGTACTTATTAAGTTCTCCAGCTATTTCCTTATCTCCCATCACTAGGCATCCAGCATCAGTTTGAAATGGCCCAATGTCTACTCTTGCCTGTCGTTTGTTTCTTATGTATTGAAAGAAACTATTACTATCATTTCTAATATTACTGGCTAGCCTACCTTCATATTTGATCATCTCCTTCCTTATTTCTCTCTTTGTTATCCTCTGTTTGTTTTTGTAGCCTTCCCAATCTTCTGATTTCCCAGTGCTCTTGGCAACTTTATAGGATCTCTCTTTTTCTTTGATACATTTCCTGACTTCCTTTGTCAGCCATGGCTGTCTAATCCCTCCCCGGATAATCTTTCTTGGGGATGAACCTCTGTACAGTGTCCTCAATTATACCCACAAACTCCTGCCATTTTTGCTCTACTGTCTTCCCTGCTGGGCTCTGCTTCCAGTCTATTTTCGTCAGTTCCTCTTTCATGCCCTCATAATTAATTTATTTAACTGTAACACCATTACATCTGATTTTGCCTTCTCTCTTTCAAACTGCATACTGAACTCTACCATATTATGATTGCTGCTTCCTAAGTGTTCCCTTACTTTAAGATTTTTTATTAAGACTGGTTCATTACATAGCACTAGGTCCAGAATAGCCTGCTCCCTTGTGGGCTCCATGACAAGCTGTTCCAAAAAGCCATCCTGTAAGCATTCCATGAATTCCCTTTCTTTGGATCCACTGGCAACATTATTTACCCAGTCCACCTGCATATTGAAGTCTCCCATGATCACCGTGACCTTGCCTTTCTGACATGCCTTCTCTATTTCCCGGTACATGTTGCGCCCCTGGCCCTGACCACTGTTAGGATGTCTGCACACAACTCCAATTATGTTATTTTTGCCTTTGTGGTTCCTCAATTCCACCCACACAGACTCCACATCATCTGACACTATGTCATTCAGTGCCATAGATTTAATTTTGTTCTTAACTAACAAGGTCACCCCGCCCCATCTGCCCACGTCCCTGTCTTTTCGATAAGTTGTAAATCCTTGGATGTTTAACTGCCAGTCCTGAACCCCCTGCAACCACGTCTCTGTGATGCCTACCACATCATAATCATTCACGATGATCTGTGCCATTAGTTCATCTCCTTTGTTACGAATGCTACAAGCATTCAGGTAAAGTGACTTAATGCTAACTTTCTTATCATGAGAGATATTGGAAGTCATAAGACGTCCTAAGTTATCCTTCCTTTTTGCTGTATTCCTAGTCTGCCTCAAGCTTAAATCCACCTGCACACACGCTATCCTGCTGCTTATCTTTCCATTTAACTCCATACTCCCTGTCGCTTTAACTTTCCAGTCGCTTTCACTTTCCCTACCCCCCCCAACTCAGACGTTTAAAGTCCTACTGACCACCCTATTTATCGCCTTCGCTAGAACATTGGTACCAGATCGGTTCAGGTGGAGACCATCCCAATGGTACAGATTATGACGGAGGATGTGCTGACCATATTGAAAAATCATGAGGATAGATAAGTCTCCTCATCCAGAAAGGATTTAACTAAAGATTGTTATGGGAAACAAGGGAAGGGATTACTGTGTTTTGGCGAAAATCTTTGTATCCTCACTGTCGACTGGAGTCATACCAGATGATTGGAGAGTGGCAAACGTTATTCCCTTATTCAAGAAAGGCAATCAAGATAATCCTAGGAATCATCGATGAGTCAGTCTTACGTCAGTTGTGGGCAAATTATTGGAGAGGATTCAGAGAGACATGATTTTTGATTATTTGGAAAAGCATAGATTGATTAGAGATAGTCAGCATGGCTTTGTGAGAGACAGGTTATGCCTCACAAACCTTACTGAATTATATGAGGATGTGACAAACACATTGGTGATGACAGAGCAGTGGATGTGGTGTATATGGATTTTAGCAATGTGTTTGATAAGGTTCCCCATGGTAGGCTTATTCAGAAAGTAATGAGGCATGGGATACAGGGTTATCCTGATATAATTCAATGTTGAGACATTTGTGTCAGAGACTGCAAGGGGAAGTGAGAGAGAAATAATTTTTTAAAAAGCAGAAAGGAAAGGAACTGGTGAGCAGAGGAGCTCCAATTAGCTTCTCACCCTGCCAACTTCGTATTGGGTGAGCTGGAACGCAGACTAGTCGAGCAAAGGCCTGACACAGTTACACGGACAGAATCATAGCTTACAATGTCCTAGACATCATCGTCACTATCCCTGTATGTCCTGTCCCACCGGCAGGACATGGGTGCAACTGAAATGCTGGAACATGCAGGGTTATGGACTAAGGTCTGCAGAATGGGATCATTGTGATTTATTTGACATTTCTCCAGAATATTAAACTCCAGTCTAATTTGAAAATTTATCAACATCATCAGACTTGAACTCCAAATGTCAGAAAAAAAAAATCAGAGACTTACAGAGCAGGTGAAGGTCACTTGGCCCATCCTGTATGTGTTGCTTATAATATAACTACCTAGTCATTACAACGTTCTGTACTCACCGATGAGAGCAACTATTTCAGACTGTGTACTCTGCCCTCTATGTTGTTATAATCTATTTTGCCAATGTATTTCTTTGACAGGGGCTCACCTTGTTTCCTGGTTTCTTTCCCAGCCCTAAATCCATTCCCCGTGGCCTTGAGGGACTACCATTTCTGCTATTTAATCTCTCCTGCCTTCCCCCGTGTGACAGACTGTCTTTTTGTCCTTGCCTCACCCCCACCTTGCTCACATCCTGTTACATTTCTGATGGTTCCCAGGCCTCTGTGACTTCACTGCACCCCCTGGGTCAGTGGCACGAATTTTGAATTCTCTTCCTCCAGAAATAATTGGAAATCTTTCTGTCTGCAGTTTCCCCCAGATTTTATTTTGAAAATCAGAGCATGTGTGTCAGAGTCAAGTATTTGTGTGCTTTCATCCACAATTCCGAGCATTTGGATGTAATCTGTGACCTGTCCACAGATGTGCAGCTTCACTGGATTGACCATGTTAGTATGGCCTGTAGTGTGCAGGTTCGGCGGGTTGGGTTAGCCATGATAAATGTGGGGTTATGGGGATATGGTGGGAGAGCAGGTTATTGCAGACTCGATGGGCCAAATAGCCTCCTTCTGCACCTATGGGATTCTGTGATTCTAACTAGTTGTGATTGTCGTCACGTTTTCCTCATGCCATGGTCATTCAGCTCAGGTACATATGCTGCCTTGGTGTTTCTGTGGGTACTCACTCGCTCCTTTCCTTCTGTTTTATAACAATTTCACACTGTATTTGAGGGTGAGAATGAATTTGTAAATACAAATACTTCAACCAAAACCCGGGCAAGTCAGGACCTGTTTCTGCTCTGATGTCGCTCACAGGGAACAGGAAAATAAAGGTTCGGTCATAAATCTTATAAGGTTACAATCAGCAGGAATGGCTAAACAGCTTAAAACTCTTTTCTCAAGAGGAAGCTGAGAGACAACCTGGTACAAGCAGGAAGCTTTATGTCGGGTTTTCAGAGAGTTCAGGTTGAAATAATTGAGTTGGAAGCATGTTTCATTGCCCCAGGACATCAAAGGTGCTATCTAAATGTGCATATTTATTTCTGTCTCTCTGTCTGAGTTAACAATCAGATGGACAGGTCAATGTCTGAGTGTTTTCCCAAATCCCTGATTGAATCTGTCTCCCCCACAAACTCAGGTGCCTCACCACTCACTGGGTCATGGAGAAACTCTGCCGTTACAATGAGAACGGTCTTTGCTATCACCGTTCCTCGTGCTTCCGCCTAATCCCCACTTCCCTTCATTAAATCCCAGCTGCCTCTAGTCCACCCACATGGGCATGTTGAAGAGCATGACAGGAGAATGGATTGAAACTGAGAGTTCAATAGCCAGAATGAAAGAGGAAGAAGGAAATAAATGGGGATTTTGAATCCCAGGGGATACAGACTCCAGAATGTCCTTGTGGGCATTCCTGCAGTAACACGAGACAGCATTCCATGATGAGAGTTAAATCCGGGTGGCAGTGGAGGGAGCCACTGAACATGCGCAGGTTTAGTTCAAACACAGGAGGTTTGTTCAGTCAGTAACAGTGTGTTAGACATGGATGTGAAGTGAACAGTGAGGAGAAATGTTGCCACAAGCTGCAGATGGACAACTTTCATTGGCACAGGAGGAGACCATTCAGCCCTTCAACCCTGCTCTGCCATTCAATAGATCGTGGCTGATTTGTGGCCTAACTTGCAATTTTCAAAACTCTCCAAACTCATCAATAAACTCCTCTGCAACAGACAAGATCAATATTCAAAAACGAAACATCTGAAAATGCTGGGAAATCAGGAACAAAAACAGAAATTGCTGGAAAAAGTCAGCAGATCTGGCAGCATCTGTGGAGAGTGAACCTTTGGGTCCAGTGACCGGTCAGGTGACCACCTGCAGCTGACCATTCTGCCTTTTCTGTAACACTCTCTGGAACAGGTTCTGGTGCGAGGGGAATGAGACTGTCAATAATTGAGAAAATAGGACGACGTGCTCAATCAGAATAAAACACATTTTGGTCTTTCACTTTTAATTCAACTATTATTGTTCAATATTATTATTATTATTCAACTACTGCAAAGATTATTCATCATCATTTCAGAAATAAGATAATAGGCCAGAAATCAACTCTTCATGTCATTGGGTCTGGGAAACTGTGTTAATTCTGACCTGGTCCAGCCTACGTGTGAATCCAGACCCTGAGTAATGGGATTGACTCTGAACGATTTCTTGGGCAGTTACAATGGATGACAAATGCTGCCCCGGCAAGTGATGCCGTGATCCCATGAACAAACAAAACAGATCCAATCGCTGTGGATCGTTGTGAACTCGCCGATGTTATTGGAAGAGGACGAATGGGAAGGTTTATGCGGTAAAGGGAGAAGATTGGCATTCGGTGAGGTGATCCTTTGGAGAGCTGATCAGCCAATCAGCCTCTTTTTGCAAAGTAACAATTCTATGAATATTTCATTCTGAGCCATCTAAGGAAATATCAGGGCAGGATTTGTAAAGAGGTCAGATTGAATGAGTGTCTCGGTGAACACAAGTGAGACACAGGTACAGAGAGGTTTTGGGATGGATTAAATTATATTTTATACATTTGCATAGACATCAACATTACAGCAGTTAAAAATGGGAGTGATCAAGAGAGTGGAATTAGAGCAGCAAATAAATCTTAAACATTTATGCAGCTAAAGGGAATGCTGGGTAAAGATACCGTAGTTAGTGCTTATTTTATTCCAGGCACACCAGTCTAGGAGCACATCCTTCCTGTATCTATCCTTTCGAGCTCTTGAAGACTTTTGTTCATTTGAAGTGTTTCATGTTTAGATACTCCAGAGAAGACAGCTTCAAGCTCCTCAATCTCTCCTGCCAGGGCAATGCTGCTGTTAGAATTCAATTCACTGGTGCATGTTACTGGCTGCTTCATGGACTGGAACTGACAATTGAGACTGAAAGGTTACTGTATAAAATATCTTCAATGGTATTGCCAGACGTGAGTGGTTTTAGGAAAATGACCTTGACTACCAGGCATTGAGTGTCAGAGCACTTCCTGTTGTGGGGCATCCTGGTTAGATTCAATCTATTGATAACTATTAGAACTGACTTGCACTGGCTCCAAAGTGGTCAGAGCATTATGGCTGTCATCGAAGCTGGTAACAAATTTCCCATGGGTTAAAAATCGTAAATGATAGAGTAGGTACGAGGTCTGATGACGCTGTTGGAGTATTGATGTTGTTGTTAATCACATTAACTCGGCTGGAGTTGACTCAATTTATATTGTCTCTTTCTGAATCTCAGGATGTCTCTCTGGGCAATAAGTCTCCAATAAACAGCAATGTGACAATGCACAGGGATCATCTGTTTTGATTTAAATTGGAGTCCAGCCTTGGTCAACAGACTGCGTGGAGTTTGCACATTCCCCTATGATTGTGTGGGCCCCCTCCAGGTGCTCTGGTTTCCTCCCACAGTTCAAATATTTGTGGGTTAGGTGGATCAGTTGTGCGAAATTGTCCACAGTGTCCAGGATTGTGCAGACTCGGTGGATCAGCCATGGGAAATGCAGTGTTACAGTGATAGAGTGCTCCAGGTGGGATGCTCTTTGGATAGTTGGTGGGGTTTGATGGGCCAATTCTCTCATGCCACACTGTTGGGATTCTATTCTATGATTGAGGATAAAGGCTATTCTATGATTGAGGATAAAGCAGGGTGTCCTTGGAGAAGGAGCATGTGGTATGTATCAATGCTCTCGATGCCTTTAGATAGAGGTGGGCATCGCAGGGGATACAGTGCTTTATCTCCACTGCTGCCCCCTCACCCCTAACTCTACTTTGATTTGGTCCCTTCCCACTCTGTCATTTGTAATGGTTTGCTTTGCCTGTAATGGGCTTTGTTTGTAAATATTCAATTGGTTACACGGGTGATTTACTGCTGGTGATTATATATTAACAAAACCCAAAACGGCGTAATGATGAACGTGGGAAGGTTGCTCAGCTTCTCCTACCCAGAAGTGAGATAACACTCTGGGTAGGAGAAATGGGGGGAAAAAGTACACTTCACAGGTCACAGAAGGAGAACTGAAAAGCAGTTAAATCAAACCAATGGTTCAGACAGGGAGGGAATATTTCCCTGGAGTTTGAGTAACTGGAAAGTGATGGTGTCCAGGAATAGACAGGATTTTGTTTTACAGGGCGTTTGAAATTTTTAAAAACTGTTATATTCAGATAGTTTCATTTCTTTTCTTTTAGTTTTATTTATTGTGGAATAAATAGTTACAATACTTTAAACCAAATTCACAAACCTTGTGTTAAAGACAAATGTTAAATAAAATCCATCAAACCAGCCCTCACTGAAAACTGATGTGGAGGTGCAATCTCCTGGAGAATCCCTGCCCTGCCTACTTCTTCCTACCCGGGCTCCATGGCTATATACATACCTGGGAGATAGCAGCAGGAGGCCATTCGGCCTTTCAATCCTGCTCCACTATTCAAGGGGTAACAGCTGACCATCCAGCTCAGTCTCCTGTTCCTGCTGTGTTCCAATCCCCTTTCATGACTTTACCTCAAAGAACTATATCTAAGTCCTCCTTTGGTTTCACTGCCTTTTGTTCCAGTGACGTTGCTGTGTTACTGTGTGGGTGTAGGCAGGGGTAATGTGATGGTGCTGCCTCCTGGAGGATGCACTCAGCGTCCCTCTTCATCCTGCATTAACATCAATTGGGTTTCAGCAACTCGAGATAGAAACCGTTTCCAGGATAAGGGCATCACTGGCTCAGCCAGCATTTATTCCCCATCTCTCGTTACCCTTGAGAAGATGGTAGTGAGCTGCTGTCTTGTACCATTCACAGTCCATTTGGTGCAGAGAGACTGACAATGCTGGGAGGGAGAGTGTTGCAGGATTTTGGCCGAGTGATTCTCCATCTTTGGTTCTTCAAATGCTGGTTAACTTTATCACGATCGGCAAATGATGTTGAGATTTCAGTCTGCAAATCTTCACCATCTAGCACCCTGTATAAAGGAATATGTACAGATTAGAAATTCAGAACAGACAATTCTCGTTTCTCTGGAAAATCTTTTTCCCCTTTCTTCCCTCAAAGCTGTAACCCTCCAGCCCACTTACTCTCTCCCATCATTCTGACTCTGCTACCCCCAATGTACACCCTCCACATTCTCATGAATGTTACTGATAAAAAGATCCATGCCACTACTTCCCGTCCCTGGTTAGACTCTGCACCCTTTCTGGGTTCACTTCATTTCCCTTCAATTGCTGCAAGTCAATAATGTAACAGCAGAATGAAACAAAAGGAAACAGACAGGGAGGTGGCAGATCCTGGACAGAAGAGGAACCTTCAGTCTGGGAGAATGGGTCAGATCCTTCTTTGTTTCCCATTAGTCAATTCCCAGTGTTATGACAAGTTGCGAATGGAACTTGGTCCCATCTGGGCATAGTGACACTTTGACCCCCCCCTAACAGATCAATACTACAAGCAGATGCGTCCCTTCACCAGCCAATCACAGTGTGAAATGCTTTCCGCTAGCTACCCCAAAGAACATGCTCCAAAACCCTCCCACATTCTGTACATGTACAGTGCTGGGTTTTCCCACACACGTGTGGTCCCTGCCTCAGGGATTGTGGAAGTTGTAGTCCCCATGAAGCCCCTGGAGACCTGTCCCTGGAAAGTGAAATAAAGTGTGGGCTGGAGGGTGTTGTGTATAGGATATCTATTCAGACACACAGGACATGTGGGCTGTCACTGGGATTTACTGAGACATCCGCTTAGACACCCCGATTTCTGACGTAAGGAATATACATTCAGCCAATTTCAGGGTGGGGAGGTTAATAATGGGCAGCAGATTTTAAGCAGAGGTGGCTCAGTGGCTAGCACTGCTGCCTCTCAGCGTCAGGGACCCGGGTTTGATTCCAGCGTTAGGCAACTGTGTGGAGTTTACACATTCTCCCCATGTCTGCATGGTTTTGTTCGGTGCTCCAGTTTCCTCCCACAGTCCAAAGATGTGCAGGTTAGGTGGATTGGTTATGCCAAATTGCCCACAGGGTTCATGCATGAGCCAGTTAGGTAATTAGCAACAGGAAATGCAGGGTTACAGGGAATGGGAAGGTCTGAATGGGATGCTCATTATAGGGTTGGTGTGGAATCGATGGATGAATACCCTGTTTTTGCATTATAGAGACTCTATTCTATTCTCATGAAGAAGAATGTACCTATCTCAATGTGTTCTGAATCTGTGGAATTTCCTACTCAAAATGCAGTGGATGCCAGGACAATGAACAAATTTAATGAAGAGATACAGATGTTTAATTTGCAATGAGTTGAAGGGTGAGAGACAGCAGGTGGGAAAATCCAGCTGAGACCGAGGTGAGCTCAGTCATCATGGTATTAAATGGTGGAGCTGGTTCGAAGGGCTGCATTCTCTCTCCTGTGCCCGGTGATTATCTTCTTACGGTAATAACTGGAAAGCTGAATCCAAAAATCACCAACTTCACCAAAGGAGATTTCTGGAAAATGCAGGATAGTTAGGTGGATTAGCGTTCCAAACTTAGATAGTGAGGAAGCGTGCAGGAGATAATGATTTTGCAGTTTTAAACTGAGGGGAGACAGTGATTTATGGTTCTAGAATGTGTAGGACATTCACAGTGTCCAGAATACTCTGTTGTGAATATCTATCTTATATTTTATTACAAAGCTAAGGTCTCTGACAATGAAGCCCAAAACACCCAGGAAACATTGCCTCCCATCCAATCTGATAAAAAGACTTGTGATAAGTCTGGTTGAATTTAGAACACAGATGGAAAGCAGGAAGATTAAATCCAATCCCAAGATACTGTGCTTAAACAAAGGAGACTACAATAGGATGAGGCAGGAGTTGGCTAATGCAGACTGGAAGCAAAGACTTTACTGTGGGACAGTTGACAGTGGAGGAATATCAAAGCAATTTTTCAAATTTCTCAGCAAAAGTATATATCAGTGAAAAGGAAGGACTGTAGGAAAAGGAGCAATCTGCCATGGGTTGCTAAGGAAATAAAGTAGTCTATCAAATTGAAATAGAAGGCATACAAATTGGCAAAGACCAAGGAGAAATTCGGAGATTGGAAAAACTTCAAAGATCAACAGAAAGCATGATGGAATTGGGGATAAAAAGTGACGAGTAGCTATCCCCAGGGACAGAATAGCAGTTTACCCTGTGTGGTGTAAAATTCCAAGCAGTGGAATGTGGTGAAACGGTTAAAAATTATGTCCCAATACATGTGTGAATCTAACCGGAATGGAGGTGTTGCTTAGTCCCGTGTGAATCTTCTTATCTGTATGTAACCAGAATGGAATGTGTTTTTTAGCCTTGCTCTGCTGTTCACATGAATGTTTATATCTGGAAAAGAATAAAAAGCTGGAAAAGTCTCCAGTTCGGTGAGTCTGCTCCGGGGTTACGTTTAACCGCCGAGCGTGGGTTGTTGGCAACCGCTCTACAAGAACTGACGGCTCCCAGTTTTTGTAACATGTAGAGTGAGCATAAACCAGACCCGTTGTGCGACACTGCGGGGAATAAAATGCCCATATTCTAGCAGTCTCGCCTCTTGGTCGTTTGTTCTGTGTCAGACTACTCTCCTACGAACCTGACCTTGAGAATTTTTTAAAACATTTGGCGTAGTCGGCAGGATCAATCGCAATTGAGGAGAGATTTTGATACAGAACAATGTTTTGGAAAACGACTAAGAAACCAGAAGAACAAACTGTGGAGGTCCCGACCGTCCCGGGATGGCATGGATGTGGGCATGTACGTGGCAGTTTGTTTGAGAAAGGATCCCAGTCCTGCCGAAGAACCCCTTGCCTGGGGTACAGCGGAGGATGTGGGCATGTCCAAAAGGCTGAAGCGGAGTTAACAGAATTGAATGGGATTGAACTGAACTGAACTGAGTGGAACTGAAGTGAATCAAATTGAACGGAACAAAATGGAACTGAGCTAAATTGAATTGAAATGGACGGAACTGAATTGAACACAATTGAATTGAACTGAACAGACCTGAACTGAGCTGAATTGAACTACACTGAATTGACTGAACTGAAATTAACTGAAACGAATTGCATAATGTAACACATGTATTGGGCCAAGCAGTGGAATGTGGTGTAAAATTCCAAGCAGTGGAATGTGGTGAAACGGTTAAAAATTATGTCCCAATACATGTGTGAATCTAACCGGAATGGAGGTGTTGCTTAGTCCCGTGTGAATCTTCTTATCTGTATGTAACCAGAATGGAATGTGTTTTTTAGCCTTGCTCTGCTGTTCACATGAATGTTTATATCTGGAAAAGAATAAAAAGCTGGAAAAGTCTCCAGTTCGGTGAGTCTGCTCCGGGGTTACGTTTAACCGCCGAGCGTGGGTTGTTGGCAACCGCTCTACAAGAACTGACGGCTCCCAGTTTTTGTAACATGTAGAGTGAGCATAAACCAGACCCGTTGTGCGACACTGCGGGGAATAAAATGCCCATATTCTAGCAGTCTCGCCTCTTGGTCGTTTGTTCTGTGTCAGACTACTCTCCTACGAACCTGACCTTGAGAATTTTTTAAAACACCCTGCTAGAGGGAAACCTATTGTTTGGGGAACATATGGCCTCTGTAATTGTTGCAGCACTGAACTGTTACCATAGAGACAATCCTGATCAAGTTAAAAATCACAGCACACCCCAAAAGCTTGCACTGCCAAATAAATCTGTTGGACTATAACCTGGTGATGTGTGGTTTTCAACTTTGTCCACCCCACCCCAACCCTGGCTCCTCCACATCAGAATCCCGATAGAAAGCCCCACTGAAACTGAAGCGCCTGTCAGATACTTGAGGGAGCCACGGGGGTGTGGGGGGAGGAGTGTGTGGTTTAACCACAAAGTGCTGAACTGAACTAGACCTTTGAACTGCCATTGCCATGGAGATAACATTGAGAGACCGTCTGTATTCAAAGTCACAAACCACAAAAGGTATAAGAATGGGAGCATACACCAGACAGGCGGGGAGTTACCTGATGCTGCCTGAAGGCGTTTTACATGTACACTATCCAGGTAACTGCCATGTCTCATCAATAAAGACTCAAAGAAGACCTCTCAGAGTTCTGTGCCTAGTTATTCTTCTCCAGCAGGGTTGAAGAATATGATTACACAGCAGTCAGTCTTCACAGTGGTGGATACGAAGAACATGCCAGTAATTGAAAAGGAGACTGAGGAAGGTGAGGACCAAGAAACAATCATTATCACGAAAGTGTTAGAGCTGGGCAAGTTAATGGAGCTAAATGTACACAAGTCTCATTGCCCTGATGGAATGCATGCCAGGATACCAACAGACTTAGTGGGAGAAATAGCAAATACACTTACGAGTTGTAGAATCCTACAGCAGAGACAGGCCCTTTGGCCCAAACTGGCCCATACTGACCAGAATGCCCATCCACGCTAAACCCATTTCCCTGCACTGGGCCCATCTGCTTCTGACCCTTTGCTATCCATGTATTTGTCCAAATGCCTTTTACATGTTGTTAATGTACCCACCTCAACCACTTACACTGGCAGCTCATTCCATATACATACCACCCTCTGTATAAAACATTTACCCCTCAGCTTCCCTTTTATTCTTTCTCCTCTAATCATAAACTGATGCCCTCCAGTCCTTAGTTCCCTGGGAAAAAGACTGAGTGCATTCACCTTACCCATGCCTCTCATGATCTTATACACTTCTGTAAAATATTCCCCCTCAGTTTCCACTGCTCTAAACAAAAAGGTCCTCACTTGTCCAACCTCTCCCTGTAACTCAGACCCCCGAGACCTGGCATCATCCTTGTAAATTTCTTCTGCACCTTTCCAGTTTAATAACTGAAACCTACACTGCACTCATCACATTTCCTGTGTTTCCCCACGGTGCTGGAACCGACGTGACAACGCCAATGGATTACAATCCATGATCGATAATTCACTCCATTACAACAATCCCATTTTCACAGCTTCTTCCATGATGCAGGAATCCTTTTGTCTTTCTGGTTTCATGGTAAATTGCCCTCATACAAAACCAATCTGTGGCTTAACTGTTCCTGGGAAATGTGCCATGATTTTTTAGACTTTCAAAAACCAATGAAATCTCTCTCTACAGTCATCACGCTAACACTGACTTCGCTGTCTCACTACTTTTTTCCAGCCACACTGACATTTGAAATATTCGCCCACAGACAGAATGCACACCTTTCCATCCGGATGAAAAGGCCAATGATATTCAGATCGGCACGGATCCAGTAACATGAAGTTCAATTTGAATTTCTCAACTACAAATCCCCCCTTTCAGTATTCTACAACAGAGAAAACAAAGTGCTGGAGATCCTCAGCTGGTCCGTCAGCATCTGAAATGGTGACAGATGCAGGAAACATTGCAGCCTTGAAGAAGTGTTTCAATGATCACACCAGGCATGTGTGCTTGATGACCAGAATGGAGAATATGGAGGCATTGTATTCAACAGTTTTATACCAGAGACTGTGACCCCATTTTATTCCGTATTTCTCCAATATTCCTTCTTCTCAGAAGCAGACAGGAGTGGGAAGCAGTGGAGAATGTAAATGTGTGACCTTCCTAGTGAGAGGATTCGAGTACAGGAGCAGGGATCCCTTTCTGGAAGGGTCTTGGTGAGACCACATCTGGAGTACTGTGTGTACCTTTGTTCCCCTTTCCCAAGGGGAGCTATCCAGGTTATTGAGAGAGAGTAAAGGTGGGTCATCAGCCTGACTCCTGGGATATGAAGATAGTTGAGGGTTGCAGATCCTGGAAGTCAGGGTCTATACAATGTGGATCTGAAAAAGCGCAGCAGGTCAGGCAATATCAGAGGAGCAGAAAGGTTGATGATTTGGTCAGGACCCTTTGTCAGTCCCAATGAATAGTCCTGACCCGAAACATTAACTTTCCAACCCCATCGTATTCATGCTGATTATCAAGCTCCTATTTACTCTAGTCCCACGTCCTGGCACTCAGCGTGTAACTGATATTATAGTGCTTGGTGTGACTTCTTCAAGGCTGCAGTGTTTCCTGCATCTGTCACCATTTCAGATGCTGCCAGACCTGCTGAGGATCTCCAGCACGTTTTGGTTTTATTACAGATTTCCACCATTTTGCTGAAGCACGTGGAGACAGAGAAATGTACAACTCCATATTTTGTTGACTCTGATTCCTGGGATGTCAGGACTGATGGATGAACAGGGACTCAATCTTCGTTTAATCCTCCTTTCCTTTGGCTTTCTGAGCTGATGGCTACATCACTCATATTCTACCTCCCATTCCCTGACCTGAATCTGACCCATCTAAGCCTACACTTTAATTCCCATCCCCCTGCCAGACTAGTTACAACCTCACCAATGGGATTTCTCCCAGCTCTGCCCAGGTGTAACCGCTCAGGCTGGTACAGGTCCCACCCAGAAACAGTCCCAGTGCCTGAAGAATCTAAGGCCTTCTTTGGTACACCATTTCCCCAGCCACATATCCAGCTGATCTGCCCTCTTATTCATGCTCTCACTAGCACATAGCACTGGGTGCAAGTCTCGCGTTATTGCATTTCAGGAGCTACATTTTAATGCATCCCTGATCTCCCTATATCCAGCTTTCAGGCCCTCATCCCTTTGTTTAGCAATGTCATTGGTATCTATGTGTTCCACAACCACTGACTTCACCCTCCAGCTCCAGAATGTCCTGCAGCGGCTCCATGATATCACGGATCCTAGCTCCAGGAGGTAATGTACCATCCTGGATTCATGTCTGTGGCCACAACAGTGCCCGCCCTAACCCTGAGCATTGAATCCCCTGTCACTATTGCCGTGTTTCCTCTCTTTCCTCCCGCTCTGTGCAGCAGAGCTCTGTGTGGTGTCATGAACCTGGCTGTTGCTGATTTCCCGAGAAGCCACCCCACCCATTCCCACCCTTACAGAGTCCCAGGCAGTATACAGTATCTGTTTGAGAAGGGGATGACCACTGGGGACTCCTACACTCCCTTCCTGAGCCTTTTACTTGATCTGATGGTCACCCATTCCCTTTCTGCCTGTGTAACTCTCGCCTGCAGTGTGACGGACTCACTAAACGTGCTGTCCATAACATTCTCAGTATCGCAGATGCTCCACAATGAGTCTACTCACAACTCCAATTCTGAAAAGCAGTTTCCCAGTAACTGCAGATGGGAACCCTTCCTGCACACATAGCCGTCAGGGACACTGGAAGCTGCCCTTATTTCCCACATTGTACAAGAGGACCACACCACGGCTCTGAGGTGCCCTGTCACAACATCTCTCTACATTCATCTAGTTACTCCCATTAAGAGAATTTAAATGAGTTAGCAACCTTCCTTCACTTTAAACATGTCTAAGATAATAAAAAAAATTTACTTAAGCTGATATTTCATACTTTAAAAACTTAAATACTCCGCAGGTATTACTGACAAATTGGCTATTCCCATTGGGACTGTGAACTTCTGAAAGGCCTGAAGCTGAAACTCAGTTTTAGTTCACCTTCTCCACGTCTCACCTCACTATTTACACCCAACTCTAAAACACTCTCATTGAGCCAAACAGCACTCTTAGTGCAGCCCTGCCATTTTCATTGTCTGCTCACACATACACTTCCCTCAGCCTCCTGTACTGTTCCAATGCACCTCAATGGGAGCTCAGGACCAGTATTGCATCTTTCAATTCAGCCCTTTGTAACCCCAGAGTTAAAATGGAATTCAGCAGTTTCTGAATGAATAGACAGTTGTCAGAATCTGGAATGTTCCACCTGAAATGGTGCTGGAATTTGAGTCCACAAGGAATTTCAATGAGAAATTTGCAGAGAATTGGAAGTAGGGAGTTTACAGATTAACATTATAAAGTGGATGATTGTGACTAAATCTGACAGATCCTGCAAAAAGATGAGGTGTAATTTGGATAAATCTGTGCTCTCTCTCAGGCCAATACCTCCTTCCACAGCTGCAGGGCCAAGAATTGAACACATACCCCAAGGGTGATCCAACCATGGACTTGAACATCTTTCTGCTTTTGGCTTGACAAAAATATTGAAGATAATTTCCCACAGACAGAACAGACAAACCTTTCTCATTCCACAATTTAATGCCAATGATATTCAGATCCTGATGACTCCGCTAACTATAGAAACTTGTTTTTTGACATCCCAGTCTCAATTATTCTCAATTAATATCCTATAAAATGAATTCACAAAACAAAGCTCATAGTCAGTGCAAGATGAATAGTGAAGGCAAACACTTCTCTTGGTATGTGTTTGATGTGTAAATACTCCTCTTCAAATCATCCCGCCCCCACCCAGGAAGAGGACACGTGCATGCTCCTTGCGGTACCTTACCCCAAGTAAAGATGGCAGCCATAACCCAGGTCCTCTCACTGCCTGAAGCCCAAGCCATCTTCCCCTTTGCTGCAAATGTGGGACCAAGAGTTTCTAATTCAGACTAACGACCTGCACAGAGTGTAACTAAACCCTCCCAGTCTACACTGATACATTTCATCCATTTTCTGCTGCCACTCTCCCCTTTCCGCCTCCTGCACACACCAAGGGTCATCATGGGTCCAATGCCCCGTCCTCAGAACCAATGACAGCTGGGAAAACTAGAATCCCTTCAGGAAACAGGCCCTTCGGCACAACAATTCCACACCCACTCTCCAAAGTTAATCCCACCCAGACCCATTCCCCTATCCTATTACTCTCCATTTCCCCAGACTAATGCACATCCCTGAACACTACGGGAAATTTAGCTGGGCTAATTCACTTGACCTACACATCTTTGGACTGCAGGAGATAGGGGTTAAAGAGTAACTAATAGGTGGAGACAGAGCCCAAAGAGAGACAGGAACATTTGGAAAGACAAAGGAGTGGGAAGTTGGAAAGCTGTTAATGGAGGAGACAGGAACCTTCTAGCATCTCAGTGACGATGGTGGAAATGGTGTCTGATGATCTACACTGTGCCTGCAAAAAAGACTCTGAGCTTCCAGTTGCCTGCTCTTTAACACACAAGACTGTTCCCTGTCCAACATCTCTGTCTCATGTTACTGCGGTGTTCCAGTGAAGCTTGATGCAAGCTGGAAGAACACTTCAGAACATACCAAATGGCTTCCTATTTCAAGGACTGCAATTTCCCCTCACACGTGGTCAACAATGCCCTCCAGTGTATCTCCCCTCTACTTCCCACACCACTGCCCTTGAACCCACCCCTCTAAATGCAACAAAGATGGAATCCCACCATCCTCACCTTCCACCCAGATACAACGCATCATCCTCTGCTATTTGCACCATCAGATCCAACCACCTGAGACATATTTCCCTCCCCACCCCTTTCAGCATTCCACAGAGACCATACCCTCTGTGACTTCCACGTTAGATCACGCTCCCCACCAACCCATCCTCCACTCCAGGCACCTTCGCTTGTCACTGCAAGAGGTGGAAAACCTGTGCCCACACCTTCCTCTCACCTCCATCCAAGGCACCACAGGATCCTCCCACATCCAGGCATAGATTTCCCTGCCCACCCAAACACCTCACCGATTGTGTCCTTTGCTCTCAGGATGCCAAATTGTGGAATATTTCAGGGAACATTTCTGGGACACATGCACCAACCAACCCCATCGCCCTGTGGCCGACCACTTCAGCTACCCGCCCCTCACCCCCACCCCCCGCCACCACGCTGCCAAGGACATGCAAGTCCTCCACCACAAAATCCGAGCCACCCGACACCTGGAGGAAGAACACCTTGGGAACTTTCAACCACACGGCATCAAGGTTTCCTCATCTCCCCACCCCACCTTATCTCAGATTCAACTCTCCAACTCGGCACAACCCTTTTGAACAGTCCCACCTGTCCATCTTCCTTTCCAATTATCCATTCCACCGTCTCACCACTACCTCCCATCTACAACCACCCATTGCCTCCCTAGCTCCCTTTCCCCAACCCCGAACACCCCTCCCTATTTATCTCTCAGCCGTATTCCACCACCCACATTTCTGATGAAGTGCTGACATGCCCAATACGTCAATTCTCCTGCTCCTTGGATGCTGCCTGACCTGCTGTGCTTTTCCAGCGCCACACTTTAACATAAGCTGGAATAACAACACCTCATCTCCCACTCGGGGACCCTGCAATCCTCTGGCTTTAACATCAAATTCAATAATTTTAGGTCCTGAACTCTCCCACGTCCTAGTGTCTTTGCCCCCTACCCCACATACCAGGCCTTGTTATTACGTAGCCTTCCAATTATGTAGCCTTCCATTACACATTACCTATGGTTAGCTACTACCAGTCCCCATAAACAGCTATTCACCCTCCCCCTCAGATCATTATCCACTCCTTTGTCCAACTGCTCTTATCTCTCTCTTTGGACTCTATCCCCACCTATTATTTACTCCTTAACCCCTACCTTCTGCTTAAAACCGACATTTTTTTCTCAGCAACATCAGTTCCTGAAGAAGCGTCACTGGATCGAAAATGCGAACCGATTTCTCTTCACAGATGCTGCCAGATCTGCTGAGCTTTTCCAGTACCTTCTGGTTGTTGTGTGAGATTTACAGCATCCGCAGTTCTTTTGGTTCTAATTTACTCGGAGTATCTAATTCAGGTCCAGCAGACTGAAACAGTGTTTATCAACCCTCCCAGTCCACACTAACTCCATCTCTCTCCCAGTCTCTGCTGTCTCTCCCACTCCCTTCACACTCACTGAGTCCTCCCTCACAGTGACACTGCGCCTGCAAAGCTGATGATCATGTGTTGGCCTGCTGAACCCACCCCTCATTCACTCCCATTGGCTGGAGGACCACGCCAACTCTCCTATTGGTCAATCAGCCAGGCCCCATTGTGACCGGAGTGGTGGGATCCTCCCAGGTGCATCAAAGGCTGAGGGGTGACCTCAGAGGTTTATAAAATCATGAGGGGTATGGGTAGGATAAATAGACAAGGTCGTTTCCCTGGGGTGGGGGAGTCCAGAATGAGAGGGCATGGGTTTAAAATGAGAGGGGAAGAATTTAAAATGGATTTGAGGGGCAATTTTTTTTCCCCACTGAGGTTGGTGCGTATATGGAATCTTCTGTCAGGAAGTGAAGGATGTTGGTACAATTATACCATTTGGCATCAGGATGGGTATATGAATAGGAAGGGTGCAGAGATATATGTGCCAAGTGTTGGAAAATGGGTCTAGATTAGGTTGGGATATCTGGTCAGCATGGACCAGTTTAACCATAGGGTTTATTTTCATGCTGTACATCTCTACAGCTCTGCCCTGTGATGAGCTTCATCATTCACAGTGAATGGGTCAGTATCACAGAGCACAGGGGCTGGGGGATATTCCGCCCATTGGGGCTGTACTCTCTCCCACTGGAGATGTTGCCAGTCAGTCCCAACTTACCTCCCATTTGGACATAGCCCTCCAAATCCTTCCTTAAAAATGTTAAATTTCAAATTTGTTTTGACAACAACTACTGAATCTGCATTCAGCTGTCTTTCAAACTGTCCCAGATGCTCAGAACTTAGTGAGTGAAATAATCTTCACATTTTTCTTTGCATTATTTGCCAGTTACCTGAAAATAGTTACTAAAAATTGTGACGTTAAAAATTTCTCACTCTGTCTCTCTGTAAATGAAATACCCTGGAAACAAATCAACTCCTAGATGAAATCACTGCTTAACCTTCTCAGCTCCAAGGAGAATTGTCTGACCTTCTGCTAACGCTCCATAAAAGAGAAACCTATCTTAATTTTAATTTATTAGTGCCATAGAGATGTACAGCACAGAAACAGACCCTTCAGTCCAACTTGTCCATGCCGACCAGATATCCTAAATTAATCTCGTCCCATATACCAGCACTTGGCCCATAGCCTTCGAAACCTTTCCCAATCACATATCCAATGAGATGCCTTTTAAATGTTGTAACTGTACCAGCCTCCACACTTTCTCTGGCAGCTTATTCCATACACATACCACGTTCAGCTTGAAACTTTGCACCTAATAATCCTTTTCAATCTTTTCCCTCACGCCTGTGCTTTCTAGTTTTGGACTCACCTAAACAGGAATAAGACCCTGGCTGTTTATCCTATCCATGCCCCTAACGATTTTATCAACCTCTATGGTCACCTCTCAGCATCCGATTCTCCAGTGAAAACAGCCTCAGTCTATTCAGCCTCTCCCTATAGCTCAATCCCTCAACCCTGGCAACATCTTAGCATCTTTTCTGAATCCTTTCAAGTTTCACAATATCATTCCAATAGCAGGGAGACCAGGACTGAAAGCAGAATTCCAGAAGTGGCTGAATGAATGTCCTGTACAGCCGCAAAATGTCGTCACAACTCCTGCACTCAATGCACAGACCAATAAAGGCAAGTACACCAAACACTTTCTCCACTACCCTGTCTATCTATGATTCCACTTTCAAGGAACAATGAAACTGCACTCCAAGGTGTCTTTGTTCAGTAACACTCCCCAGGACAGTCCCATTAAGTGTATACGTCCCACCCTAATTTGCTTTTCCAAAATGCAGAAACTCACATATATTGAAATTAAACTTCATCTGCCACTCCTCAGCCCATTTGATCGGAGTCTCATTGTACTCTCAGGTAACTTTGCTGTCCATTGCACCTCCAATTTTGGTGTCTATTGTAAACTTACTCACCATAGCTCCTCTATTCACGTAGAAATCATTTATATAAATGGCAAAAAGCAGTGGACACAGCACCCAGCCTGACAGCATATTGCTCATCACAGGCTTCCAGTCCAAAAAGCACCCTCCACTATGACACTGACTGCTCAGCAAGGTTAGAGCTCATGGAATACAGGGAGAACTAACCATTTGGATACAGAACTGGCTCAAAGGCAGAAGACAGAGGGTGGTGATGGAGGGTTGCTTTTCAGACTGGAGGCCTGTGACTAGTGGAGTGTTACAATGATCACTGCTGGATCCACTACCTTTCGTCATTTATATCAATGACTTGGATGTGAACATAGGAGGTATAGTTAGTGAGATGACACCAAAACTGGAGGCGTAGTGGACAGTGAAAAAGATTACCTCAGAGTACAATGGGATCTTGATCAGATGGGTGAATGAGCTGAGGAGTGGCATTTTGGGAAAGCAAATCTTAGCAGGACTTATACACTTAATGGTAAGGTCCTGAGGAGTGTTACTGAACAAAGAAATCTTGGAGGGCAGGTAGATAGGATAGTGAAAGCGGCATGTGGTATGCTTTCCTTTATCGGACAAAGCATTGAGTACAGGAGTTATGAGATCATGTTGCAGCTGTATAGGACATTGGTTAGGCCACTTTTGGAACGCTGCGTACAAATCTGATCTCCCTCCTATTGGAAGGATGTTGTGACACTTGAAAGGGTTCAGAAAAGATTTACAAGAACGTTGCCAGGGTTGGAGGATTTGAGCTCGGCTGGGGGTTGAATAGAGGTTGAATAGACTGGGGCTGTTTTCCCTGCAGCGTCAGAGGCTGAGAGGTGATCTTATCTATGTATATAAAAGCATGAGGTGTATGGATAGGATAAATAGACAAAGTATTTTCCCTGTCGTGGAAGATCCCAGCACTAGACGGCATGGGTTTATGGTACGAGGGGAAAGACTTTAAAGAGACTTGAGAGACAACGTTTTCACACAGAGATTGAGATGTTTTTGATGCAGAGATAGTGGGGTGGTACGTGCATGGAATGAGCTGCCAGAGGAAGTGTTGGAGGCCATTACGATTGCAACATTTAAAAGGCATCTTCATGTGTATATGAATACGAAGGATATGGGCCGGGTGCTGACAGGTGGGACTAGATTGCATTGGGATATCTGATCAGCATGTACTGGTTGGACCGACGGGTCTCTGTTTCTGTGCTGTCCATCTATGACTCTTTGACCTTCCAGCCAATTCCGTATCCAAACAGCTAGTTCCGCCAGAATTCTATGGCGTTGAACCTGCTAACCAGTGTGTTATGTGAAACCTTGTGTCTTTCTCAAGTCCAAGTTAATGATTTCAATGCACAAAGCCATGCTGACTCTCCCTAATCATTTCTTGCTTTTCCAATGACATGTAAATTCTGTCCCTGAGAATCCCTTCCAACAACTTCTCTTCCACTGACTTCAGGCTCACTGGTCTATAGTTCCCTGGCTTTTCCTTACCACCTTTCTCAAATAATGGCAGCAGTCTTCCAGCACTTCACCTGTGGTGATCAATGATACAAATATCGCAGTGAGGGGCCCAGCAAAAGCTTCCCTAATTATCCACAAAGCTCTGGGATACACCTGATCAGATTCCAGGGATTTATCCACCTTTATGCATTTTAAGACATCCAGTACCTCCTCCTCTGTAAGATGTACACTTGCCAAGTTATCACTATTTATTTCTCCAACTTCTCTAACTTCCATACCCCCTTTCAGTAAAAACTGATATGAAATACTTACAGAATCTCTCCCACCTCCTGCTGTTCCATAGACAGTCTTGTTGATCTTTGAGGGTCGCTATTCTCTGCCTAGTTATTCTTTTGTCTTTAGTGTATTTGTAGAATCTCTTTGGATTCTCCTTAAACCTATTTCCCAAAGCTATCTCATGTCCCCTTTTTTGCCTCCTGGTTTCCTGCGAATATATTCCTACTGCCCTTATAGTCCTCTAGGGATTCACACAGTGGTCTGTACCTGCCATATCCTTTCTTCATTTTCTTGACCAGAGCCTCAATTTCGCAGGTCATGCAGCATTCTCGACGCCTCCCAGCCTCGGCCTTAACAGGAACATACTGTCTGTGTACTCTCATTGTCGCAGGCCTATGGAGGCAATGGCAGATGAGGACAGAGAAACAATCATTTATCAGTAAAGAGGTAGTGTTGGGAAAACTAAAAACTCATCCTTATTTCAATAATTCCTCTCTAGCCTCAGAACTATCACTATCTCTGCATCAAAAACATCTCAATCTCTGCAACATCCTCCAATCTCTAATCTCCTCCAGTCTCAACACCCTCTCTATCTTTAATCATGTCCACCCTCACAAATCTCTGTGATGTGCCTTTCTTTAATTCCAGCCTTCAGGATAACCCATTTTTATTTCAGATTCCTGCATCCAGAGCTCCACAATGTCCCGCTTAACCTCTGTCACATTTTCCTCCAAAAAACATTAATCAATCACGTATCATCTATTCTAATATCACCTTCTCTGACCTGGTTTCTATTGTGTCTTGTCATATTCCTATATTACGCGTCTGTGATCTACATGACAGAAAACGGTTTTGTGGTCCATCGGGTTTATGCTGTAAAGAAATCTCCCAGCTAGCTATTTTAATCCCATTTTCCAGCACAGAGCCCATAGACCTGTCAGCTTTGGCCTTGCAAGTGTGTTCCTAAATAGATTTTAAATGCCATCGGGATTTCTGTCTCTCACTGTCTTCCAGAACCCTGAACCCTGTCTTCCAGACAGTGAGGTTTAGTCTATGCTATCACCCACAGGGTTCAGAGCAGCTGGGTCTGTGCGAACCAGGATGGATCAAGGAATGGGGGATTTTAGTTGCAAAATTTGTGGGGCTTTTTTAACATTAATTGTCCACGTGACATGTGTGTTGCTAATACACATCAAGAATAACCATCCACAATTAATGGACTCTCCTTTTCAACCTCTCCCCTTGCCTGCGCTGTGGTAATATTCAGGTTAACCACTACCAGACATCTCTCTCTAATGAGAGAGCAGTCCTATGGTCAGATGGACAATACTGACTTGATCTTTTACACAGTGATGTCACTGTACCTCGAGGGTGGGGAGAGGGAATGCTGAAGGTGGTGGATGGGAAACCACTCAGGTACAGTGCTTTATCCTGAGGATGTTCACTTTCTTTAATATTATTGGGAGGGGGGGTGCACTGATGCAGGCAAGTGGAGAATGTTCCAACACAATCTGATGTGTACCTTATAGAAAGCAAACAGACATTGGGGAATCAGCAGTTTGGAAAAACTGAGATTGTTCTCCTTGTAGCAAAGGAAATTTAGGGAGCTGTGACAAAGTGGTTTACAAAAGTTACCCGTTATAATAATAAACCTTACACCCATCAGCTCATTATACAAGGATTACAGGACACATGTTGAAGATTTGGGAAGATCTATTGAGAGGATGGTTTGATTCAAAGGAGAACTTTTCTGCAGCAAATGGGATTGATCTGGAACACAATACTCTCACACAATATGAACATCCAGGTCCTGATGAATGGAGTAATTCTGTCAGAGTTTGGCGTTACAATGACTGAGATTACCATCTGAATAGCTGCCTGTAATACAAGTTTATAAAATCCGTCACTGTCAGTTCAAGTTTGAAACTCATACAATCCCCTCCTCCTGGCCCAGGATGACTGTACACATTACCCCTGGTGGAGGTTAGCAGGCACTTCAAGGGCAAATCTATGTGGGTTTCTTTGAGTTTCCACCTTGGGACTTCGTGTGACTGAACATAGGACAGAATGTCCCAAGATTCAGTGAGATATGGAGAGCAGGATTTGCTTCCTTTTCTTTCCTTCCGTTCTGCCGCTGTGCCTCCTCAATAAGACATGGGGTGTGAAAGGCTCATGCAGCTTGATGGGCAAGTTGTCTCCATTCTGACCAATGGGCAGCAAGCTCCTCCCAGTCATGAAACAGAGTATCCCTGAAAGATAGCAACTGCGCATGCTACCCACTGCCCAGTGCTCACAGTACATGTTTCGAATAATGAGGGCGGAAATCTCCTAGAAAAGGCATAATAGGAAAGTTCCAAAAGGATTATAAACAGCTTACAGAGAGATATTCACAGGAAACGTGGGCAACAAGTTAGCAAATAGAGTATAACTTGGATAAACTGTAGAAAACTGCACCACAAAGGGACTGGGGGAAAATGAGCAGGAAACACAGAAAGCTAGCACACAATTACAACATTGGATCAGGAAGGGGAATGGAATGCTGTCCCTTATTTCAAAGAGTTTGCCATATAAGAGTTTGGAGTATATACCTTAGGGCAACTAAACAAATGGCAAGTGAGACCACATCTGGAGTAACGTGAACAGATTTGGTCGCTTTCGTTAATAAAATAGAGCAGTTTATTGGAGGCATTTCAGAGAAGATCCATTGGGATGATCCCCGTTTTGAAAGGATTATCCTGTAAGCAAAGGCTGAATAAGTTGGGAATCTTCTCACTGGACTTTGGAAGAATGAGAGGTGATCTCTTTGAAACATACAGGATTCTGTCGAGGTTTGACAGGGTAAATATGGAGAGGATGTGTCCCATTACGGGTGAGTCTTGAACCAGATTGTGGGTCAGTCGTGGAATCAAGGGTTCTGTTTCAGATTTGTCAAGTTAAAGGTTAGGACAGAGGTTAGGGTTTCAGTAGCAATGGAGCTGGGGTGAGAAGGAGACAAGCAACGTTTTAGAGATTGGAATTCGTGGCTTCTGATTGTGTAGATGTCCGATCAGAAGGTCACCTTGGGGTCAGATATGAAAGCAACATTGTGAATAATGTAGTTCTGCCTCAGACACTTCCCAGTGAGAGGGAGGGACACAGCAGTAAGGGAAATGAATTTGGAATAGCAACTGAAGGCAATGGGTTTAACAATTACAGTGTTTCATTGGAGTGAATTGCAGCTAATCGATGCGTGGTAAGCAGTTTGATAACTGAGTAATAGTGGAGTAATGGAGACGGATGATGGGGAGGGAGAGCTGGACATTGTCAGTGTACATGTGAAACCTAACACAGTGCTTTTGGGCGATGTTACCTCCTGGCAGTATGTAGGTCAGAAACAGGACGGACCAAGGATAGATCCTGGAGGGACACCAAATACAATGAATTCAGAAAGGAAAAGGAGAGTGGAGATGGAGCAGGATTTTTCAATGATGGTGAGGTCAAATATTAGGTTTTAGCAAAATGGGAGAGAAGGACATAACGAGAAAAGACAGACAGACAGATCATGGAACAATATCTGTGAATTGCAAGGGGGGTGGGGAGGGCGGTGACAAGCAGGTGGATGAGACAGAAATTTGGAATGTCCATGATTTAGCTACACTCGGGTAAATGTTTAAGATGACCTCTAATAAGGCTTGACAAGAGACTCTAGGAAATGCAAGTTTAGGACTAAAATGAGGAGCACCCTTGTGAGGCAGTTTGGCTCGGTGGGCTAGTGGCGAAGGAGCGAAGAAGCAGAGGCAGCTGATCAGATTGTCTCAATGTTATTGACAGAGAAACTCCACGTGCTCTTCACTCTTGTTGTTGGAGGGGAGGATGGAGGAGGCAGGATAATGGACATTTATTTATTTCCAAAACAACAAACACAACCTGTGATAGTGATTCTAAAAATAAGTGAACAAACCTGTCGTATTTATCATTTATCAAGAATATTAAAATATATAACTGAAGTTCAGGTTTGAATCCCAAATTGGTTGAGGGTGGCTCTGAAGTCAAGAAAAAAATAACTGGAATGAAGAATCTACTGTTTGCCATGGAACCATTGGGGATGTTTTTCTGCCATTGACAATGTCCTTGAGGAAAAGAAACCCGACAGTGGCCCATCAAATCACTAATTGTGTTAATCACTGCACAGTCTCAACAAAGGAATGAAACTGGATGGACCACATTACATCTACCAATGCACGAGCAAATACAACCACACAATCAGCCCTCTTGACCCTGCAACTTCCGCCTCACTGTGGGCCAACAACAGCAGCAGAACTGTACTCCAGCCCAATCTGAAACTCATGGCCTGATATCCCCCACTCAACCATTAACATCAAGCCAGGGGAATCAACCCTGGTTCAATGGTGAATGCAGGAGCAGTACCAGGCATACTTAAAAATCAGGTGCCAACCTGGTGCAGCTACCAAACCTGCATGGCCAAACAGCACAAGCAACATGAAATAGAACTAAGTGATCCCATAAGCAATAGATTAGACCTGAGTTCTGCCACTCCTAGTCAATAGTAGTGATGGACAATTAAACAACTCACTGGAGGAAGCATCACAGATATCACCAGCCTTACCGATGGAGGGGTCTCACACATTCATGCAACAGATAAGAGGACAGCATTAGCAGCGATTTTCAGCCAGCAGTGCCAAGTGGATGAGCCTTCTCCATTGGTCCCTGACATCACAGATATGAATCGATTTGGTTGAAAACTCATTTCAAATCAGATCAAGAAATGGATAAGCAGTGTAAAGGTATGGGCCCTGCCAATATTCTGGCAATAATACTGTTGGCTGTGCTCCAGAACCTGCTGCCCACCAAGCCAAGTACTGCTCCAGCACCGGCACCTACCGACTTTGTGGAACATTGCTCAGGGATGTTCCAACACAAAAACACAGGGCAGATCCAACTCAGCCAATTCCCCTCCATCAGTCCACACTCGCTCAGCAGTGAAGTGATGGAAGGTGTCATCAACAGTGCTGTCAAACACCTGCTCAGCAGTAACCTGCTCAGCGATGCCCAGTTTGGGTTCTGCCAGGGCCACTCAGTTCCTGAGCTTGTTACAAACTTGATTCACAAACTGACAAACAGCTGAATGAGGGAAGGATGACAGGCCAGACCCCCTCCAAGACCACTATTTCAACTTCAGTGATATCACCTGACCTCACCACAGTCTCAGCTCATTTGCTGAAACTCTCATTCATTCCTTTTGTTAACTCTAGATTTCATTATCTAAACCCACTCCTGGCCAGCATCCCACATTCACCCTCCCGATAATCTCAAGAATTTTGAAAACTCTACTGCCGAAGTGCTCACTTGTACCAAAACTTGCTGATCAATCAAAAGACTCCCATTTATAAGCAACAACAATTTACTTTCGCACCTTTGAATTAATTCCTGGCTGTAATCATTCCTATCTCCCTGCACCACACACCCTTTCATATCTCAATAACTCATTTTAGTTCAGACTCTCAATGATGTGTTTATTTTTGAGTTCACCTGTGTGACTGTTTCTATAGACTCCAAGGGAACATGGTCTGGAATCCCCACTCTAACCCTCTAAGATCTACTTTCTTCCTTTAAGGCATTCTTGAAAAACTGCTTATTTGGCGATGGTTTTGGTCACTGGACACAATATTCTCCATCTGTAGCCTTATGTCAAAAGTTCTCAATAATAATTTTGTGAAATTAAAACCATGAGGATTTGTACAGATATCTTCTGCTCTTCGATATCGCTGAGTGAATAATCTGTAATGTCTCTTACCCAACCACGTTGTGGGAGCACCTTCACCATACAAACTGCAGCTGTACAAGGAAGTCAAACATCACCCTCTCCACAGGCAACAAGGCTTTGGTATTGATCACTGGTTTCTGTGGAAGGAGAAATACACAGTTGATGTTTCAGGGAGTGCAATATGAATTACAGGGAATGAAAATGGTGCAGAATTTGACTGTCAGAAATTGAAGGAAAATGCACTCGCTTATTGGGAAAAAAAATTCTTGACTGTCAAAGATATTGTGGAAAAAAATAACCTGATAATGGAACAGCATATGGTCAGGAGCCGGGCAGCAGTGGACAATTCATTTACGTTCCTGAAGAAGGACTTATGCCCGAAACGTCGATTCTCCTGCTCCTCGGATGCTGCCTGGCCTGCTGTGTTTTTCCAGCTCTACATTTTTCAATTCATTTACAAAACAGCTGTGAAAGTAATGGTAAAATACTATACAGAGCAAAAATACACCCATGAGAGACTGAGGAAGCTAGATAATGAACAAGTGGACATCAGAGAACCCAGAGGTGAACCAGAGCAGAGTTCACTTTTATGATCCCACAGTCAAAGATGTCTAGCACAGAAACCGACTTCTTCAGTCCAACCTATGCCAACCAGATATCCTAACCTAATCTATCTAAATTAAATCCTATCTGCCACTCCTCAGCCCATTGACCCATCTGATCAATATCCCACTGTACTCGGAGAGAACCTTCTTCATTGTCCACAATACCTCCAATTTTGGTGTCACCTCAAACTTACTAACTATACGGCCTCTGTTCACATCCAAATCATTTAAATGAATGACGAAACAAATCCAGAAGAAAAAAAAACATTTCTCTGGGTTTGAATGTGCGCTGTGTAAATCCTGCCCTATGACTCTTTTTACCAGGGAAGGCTGTACATACACCCCTCTGAACTTTGCCCCCTACAAAGATGGCGGCCGCACACGTGTCCAGTGAATCATTGCCCCGAATAAAGATGGCGGCGCTTACTCGGGCCGATTACTCAACGAGGCATATTCCCGTTTGCTGCAAAAACGGGACTGTAAGTTTCAAATTTGTATTTTCCGATGTGCACCAAATGTTTGTAAAACCTCTCAGACCATATCAACACCATTTACCTCCAGCTTCCTGCTGTTTATTTCTTTCCTTACCAACAGCCCTCCGCACATACATCCCCAACACCCACGCCCACCGCGAGGTTGATCACGTGGTATAGTCTAGTCCCGCCCTCATTCACTGATTGGTCGGAGGACCAACTGCCCCGCCAGGTCCTCCCCTGCCTTTCCATTGGTCCGCCGCTGACATCAATCACTTCTTCGGTCCAACCTGTCTATGCCATCCAGATATCCTAACCTAATCTATCTAAATTAAATCCTATCTGCCTGTCCTCAGCCCATTGGCCCATCTGATCAATATCCCATTGTATTCTGAGATAACCTTCTTCATTGTCCACAATACCAACTGTTGGCTGGAGCATGCGCACTGCTTCGTGACTTTTGTTGCTGTTTCTCAGTTACAAGAGTGAAGGACAAAGTTAAATATCACACAACCACCTGATGGAGGACCAGCAAAGTTGTGCTTCAAAATAAACCGGTTGGACTATAACTTGGTGTTCTGTGAATTATAATTTTGGCCATCCTAATCCAACATCAGCACCTCCAAGTCACGAGTGATGGAGGCATGCACAACATAAGAACAAAAGAACTAGGAACAGGAGAAGGCCGTCCTGCCCTTCGAGCCGGCTCTACCAATCAATAAAATCATGGCTGATCATTTTGTGGATGCAGAACCATTTACCCACGTTCTCACTGTATTCCTTAATTATTTCTTTCTTTTTTAAAAAAGTAATTTAGCTTTAAAAATGTTCATTGAACTAGCATCAACTAATTCCCTGGGCAATGCACTCCATCGAGGTCAAGACATTCCTTCTCAATTCACTCCTAAATTTGCTGCCTGTAATCATGTGGTGATGCCCTCTTGTCCTAGATTCACCTGCCAGTGGAAACATCCTCTCTACTTCTATTTTATCCATTCCATTCATTATTTTATATCTTTCCATTCTTCTGAATTCCAATGAATATAATCCCAATCTACGCCGTCTCTTAAACCAAACCCCTCACCTCCGGAATCAACATAGTTCACCTCCTCTGCACCCCCCTCTCGTGCCAGTTCATTCTTGAGCAAGTAAGGAGATAAAAACTGCCTGCAGTACTCCAGGTGTGGCCTCACCAGCACCCACTATAGCTGGAACATAACTTCTGCTTTTAAACACAATCCCTTCAGCAATGAAGGACAAAATTCCATTTGCCTTCTGAATTGATTGTTGTACCTGGTGACCAACCCTCCTGCAGAAGGATGTTCAGGTGCCTTGGCATAGCAAATAATGCAACTTTTTAAAATTCAAGTAATAATATTTTTATTAATGTTACTCCAACCAAAGAGTATGACTTTACATTTATGATCATAATATTCCACTTGCCAAACCATTGCCCACTCACTCAATGTATCTAGGTTCCACTGCAAAGTTTCCCAGTCCTCCACACACTTTGTTCTGCTACTCATCTTAGTGTCATATGCAAACTTTGACACCCTCCATGTGGTCCCCAACTCCAAATCATCTGTATCAATTCTAAATAATTGCAGTCCCAACACTGATCCTAGAGGCACACTACTAGTTACTGATTGCCAGCCAGAATAAGGCTTATTTATCCCCACTCTTTGCTTCCTGTTAGTCAACCAATCTTCTATCCATGCTGATACTCTATCCCATGCACCCTTATATAATGCAACAGCCTCTGGCTCAGCACCTTGTTGAAGGCCTTTTGGAAATCCAGGTACACCGCATCCACTGGGTCCCCGTTGTCCACCTTGCTCGAAATGTCTTCATAGAATTCCAAACGATTTGTCAAGCATGATCTACCCTTCA
The DNA here is from genome assembly GCF_037043375.1 of Chiloscyllium plagiosum. NCBI lineage: Eukaryota > Metazoa > Chordata > Chondrichthyes > Orectolobiformes > Hemiscylliidae > Chiloscyllium > Chiloscyllium plagiosum. Next base: position 115,773,313 of record NW_028270146.1, read on the forward strand.
TGAATCCATGCTGTCTGCCCAATGGGACAATTTCTATCGAGATTCCCTGCTATTTCTTCCTTGATAATAGACCCAAGCATCTTTCCAACCACAGAGAATAAACTAACTTGTGTAGAATTCCCTATCTTTTGTCCACCGCCTTTTCTTACAGTTCTTCCTTTTCACTGGAATATACCTTTGCTGAGCACTTCCTAAAATGTCTTTGAAAATCTTTCATCAACTGTCCCACCATAAACCTTTGTTTCCAGTCTACTTTATCCAGGTTCTCCCTCATTCTATTTTAGTTGCCCGTGTTCAAGCACAGGACCAAGGTATTAGATTTTATTTTCACACTCTCCATATGAATTCTAACTTCAACCAGACAGTGATCATTTCTTCCAAGAGGATCCCTAACTGTGAGGTTATTAATTATTCCTGTGTCATTGCACAGGGGCCAGATCTTGGATAGATTGCTCCTTGTCGGTGCCATTTCATACTGTTCAAAAAAACTATCATGGATACACTTAATGAACTCCTCAAGGCTACCCTGACAGAGCTGGTTTGAAAAATCTACATGTAGATTAAAATCACCCATGATAATAACCGTACCATTTTTTACAGGCATTAGTTATTCATTCGTTTATTGCCCATCCCAATGTGATGTTATTATTTGGCCTATACACTGCGCCTATCAGTGACTATCTTGTTAGAATTTTGAATGCATCATTCCTGTTTCTCCTAATGTACAGCAATAACAACAACTACTTGCATTGTATGGAAACTTTCACAATGGCAAATCTCCTAAGGTGCTTCATGGATGATCAAAACATTGATTAAAGAGAATGATTTTAAAATACATCTAAAAGGAGGATAGAGAAGGTTAGGAACAGTATTCCACAGACTTCTGCCCTTGACAGCTCCAATTGTGGAGTGATGCAGGTGGGGTGGGTTGGAAAGGGAACATGCAAAGGGGAAATGGAGGAGTGTAGGCAGTGCATAAGGTCTTAAGGACAGAGGAGGTTCCAGACTGAGTCTGTCTGTCATAGACAGTATGGCTGCCTCATGGAGTTTGAAGCACCGCAATGGGCCCATGCATGTCATGTTAGTCAAGGATAGTATAACGGTGGCTGAGAGAACATTTGATGAGGACTTGTCTACTGAAGTAGTGTGGGCTGAGGTTAGAAACAGGAGAGGAGAGGTCACACTGCTTGGATTTTTTATAGGCGCCGCAGAGTTCCAGGGAGGGGGAAGAGAGGATTAGCAAAATTACTCTGGGTAGGAGTGAAAGTAACATGGTGGTCATTATGGGGGACTTTAACTTCCCCAACATTGATTCGAAATGCTATAACTCTAGTACATCGGATGGATCAGTTTTTTGTCCAATGTGTACAGGAGGGTTTCCTGACACAGTATGTTGAAGGGCCGACAAGAGGGGAGGCCACACTGGATCTGGTGCTTGGTCATGAATCGGATTAGGTATTTGATTTAGTTGTAGGTGAGCACTTTGGAGAGAGTGATCATAATTCAGTTATGTTTAGTTTAGCGGTGGAAAGGGATATCACAGGTGAAGACTTATCGATGGGGCAGTGGCAATTACAATGCGATTCGGCAAGAATTAGGGTGCATAGAATGGGGTGGCAAAATGCAGTGGATGCAGACAATGGAAATGTGGAGCTGGTTTAAGAAACAGATATTGCGTGTCCTTGATAGGTATGTCCCTGTCAGGCAGGGAGGAAGTGATAAGGTAAGGGAACCGTGGTTTACCACAGAAATTGCATCTCTTGTTAAGAAGAAGTCAGAGGCTTATGTGTTGATGAGGCAAATGGTACAGTTGAGGCGATGGAGACTTACAGATCAGCTAGGAAGGATTAAAAGAGAGTTAAGAAGAGCAAAGAGAGTCTTTAGTGAAAAGAATAAAGGAGAACCCTAAAGCTTTCTATAGGTATGTGAAGAATAAAGGATAGGGTAGGAATAGGGCCAATCAAAGATAAAAGTGGGAAGTTGAGTGTGGATACTGTGGAAATCGGAGAGGTGCTAAATGAACATTTCTCATTGGTTTTCACTCAGGAAAATGAGAATATTGCAGACAATAATGAGGTAGAAGATGTTAGACTAGAAAGGATCGAGGTTACAATCAGGTGTTATCAATTCTAGAAGGATTGAAAGTAGATAAGTCCCCTGGGCAAGATGGGATTTATCTGTAGATTGTCTGGGAAGCTAGGGAGAAGATAGCAAATACGTCAGCTTTGATATTCAGTCGTCCTTGCCTACAGGTTCAGTACCAGAGGACTGGATGATTGCAAATGTTATGCCCTTGATCAAGAAGGGCAGTAGAGATGACCCAAGTAATTATATACCAGTGAGCCTTACTTCTGTTGTAGGAAAGGTTTTGGAAAGAATTATAAGAGACAATATCTGTAATCGTTTGGCAAACAACAATATGATTTCAGATCGTCAATATGGTTTTATGTCTCAGAAAGCTCATTGCGTTTTTTGAGATGGTGACCAAGCATATAGATGAGGGTAGGGCAGTTGACATATACATGGACTTCAGTAAAGCCTTTGATAAGTTTCCACATGGTAGGCTGTGAGTGAAAATGCAGCAACATGGAATCGAGTGTGATTTAGCAGGTTGGATTAGAAACTGACTTTCTGAAAGAAGGCAGCGAGTGGTGGATGATGGAAAATAATCAGCCTCCAATGCGGTTATTAGTGGTATGCCACAAGGATCTGTTTTGGGACCACTGCTGTTTGTCATTTCTATAAAAGTCTTAGACGCAGGCATAGGTGGATGGATTAGTAAATTTGCAGATGACACGAAAGTCAGTGGAGTAGTGGACAGTGTGGAAGAATGTTACAGGTTACAGGGGGACTTGGATAAACTGCACAATTGGGTTGAAGGGTTGCAAATGGAGTTCAATGCAGCTAAATGTGAGGTGATGCACGTTGTGAAGAATAACAGGAAGGCAGATTACTGGGTCAATGGAAGGATTATTGGTAGTGCAGATGTGCAGAGGGATGTTGGAGTCCATGTACATAGATGCCTGAAAGTTGCCACCCTGGTGTACAGTACTGTTAAGGCAGCATACAGTGTGTTAGGTTTCAGTCGTAGATGGATTGAAGTCTGGAGCCACAATATCGTGCTGCAACTATACAAAACACTGGTGCGGCCATATTTGGAATATTGTGTGCAGTTCGGGTGCCCATATTTCGGGAAGGATGTGGAAGCATTGGAAAAGGTGCAGAGGAGATTTACCAGGATGTTGTGTGGTCTGGAGGGAAGGTCTTATGAGGAAATGTTGAGAGACTTGAACGTGTTCTCATTGGCAAGAAGAAGGCTAAGAGAGATTTTGATAGAGACATACAAGATGATCAGAGGCTTAGATCGGGTAGACAGTGAAAGTCTTTTTCCTTGGATGATGACATCAGTGTGTATGAGGGGGCATAACTACAAATTGAGGAGTGATAGATTTAAGACAGATGTCAGAGGCAAGTTCTTTACTCAGAGTGTTTAGGGCATGGAGTCCACTATCTACTAATCGAGTTAACTCAGCCACATTAATGAGATTTAAACAATCCTTTAGATAAGCATATGTGTGATTTTGGGATAGTGTAGGGGGACGAGCTGAGAATAGTTCACAGGTTGGCGCAACATCAAGGACCGAAGGGCCTGTTCTGCGCTGTATTGTTCTCTGACTATTGTGCTACAAGAGATTTTTACTGTCTTAAACAAAGTGATGGATCTTGTATTGTGGGCTTACGAAGTGTCACTGATCTCTACCAAACGTGTACGTGGTAGAGAATGCTGCCTGACCTGCTGCGCTTTTCCAGCAACACATTTTTCAGCTCTGATCTCCAGCATCTGCAGTCCTAACTTTCTCCCTGTATGAGGTAGAGTCAGGGCAATAGTAAGATGCTGCAACAGGAGGGGGACAAGTAGCTCCATATAAAACCCGACTCCTTCTCAACTGTTTTCAACACAAAAACTGAGCGCCTTCCAGTAAAGCACCTCTATATCCCACCACAACACTGTGCCCCACAATCGTGGTATCTGGCTGTGCACTTAGAGGAGTGCAACGGTCTGTACTGGGACCCTGAAACGCTTGGTAAGAGTCAAATCATCTGAGCATTGAGAGCCCCACCACATTGCATGCATTTTCTCTTGTTTTCACTCCTGACTCCCCTTGGTTTTCCTAATGAACCTGCTAAAAGTTGTTATTACACACACCTGCACAAGCTGTGAATTGAACCCAGGCCTCTCGCTCCAAGTTTAAGGATATTTTCACCGCGTCACAAACATCGACTCGAACTTCCTTTGTCCCCTGCCTGCTAAGTCACGCCTGAATCAACTCTGCAACTGGGAGGAAGAGGCGGAACAGGAGGACCGAGTAGCGGCCAAAGTGCGAGAGGAGAGGGGACAAAGCATTCTCGGGAGTGAACGCTTCAAGATTGGTCAGAGAGCAAACTATTTTGCAGGATTGATCATTCTCACTCCATAGTGGAGCATTAAACCTCTCTCATAAATCAATGTGAGATTTTAAGAAATACTGTAGTTGAAATGTAAATCTGATAACGTACATATTTCAAATCGATTTGCACAACTCGAATAAGAAACTTTTTTTTAAAACTCCCGGAACGATTGGTAATGTACATACCTGGCCGGTATGGTTGATTTGGATCGGACAATCTATTTGCATGCTAGACATCGCTATGTCTGTAACTCGACAGAGCAATTGTTAATGACTAATAGTTTACCCATCAGTCTGTGCAGATATGAATATTCTCTATGAACGAATTGATAACCTCAGACGCACGCGCAGTTTGGTTTCTATGGAGAGCATGCGCAGTGTCACATTGATCACGACGGAGAGAGCGACATGGAGCTGCTTTCTCCGGCAGCGGCTGCGATCGGCTTCAGAGAGCGGCGCTCAGAGCCAGTGTGTGGGAGCCTCGCTGGGAGAAAGGAGCGGAGAGAATTCACAAATCCCGGATAAAGGTTAAAACAAACTCAAAAAAGACCCTCCAGGCCCGGGTAAGGAGGCGGCGGTCCCTGATCAGGGAAGTGGCCCAGGGTCACGGCCGCCATTTGTTTGAGGGAAGAGGGAGAGCGGGCCTGAGGGACGCCATCTTGAGAAGGTCAAGGTGCAGGGGGCGGGGCTCTCGGGGTCTGAAGAACAATCAGAGGAAAGGGAAGACCCATTGTTACTGATTAATCCCACGGACACAGCGTCACTGGGCGGTCCCGCAGGAATATCCTCTCTCAGTCCTGCTGGGATGGTTCACCCAGTCAGAACCAGCAGCTCTCCTCCTCTCTCAGCAACCCTTCTGTCCTTCCTGCAGCATCTGTCCCCTGGGACATTGAGCTGCCTGTCCTGTCCCTCCCTCAGCTGTTGTTTCTGTAATACCTGTGATATCCTAGTCCCACCTTAGATTACTTCACTAAAGACAGGAATGCACCCGATGGATTTTTCTTAACATCAGCAATTGTTTAATACTCACTTACAGGTTTTTAATTACATCGTTTTTGAAGCATTTACTTCACATTCAATCATTTGCAATGGTGGGATTTGGACCTGTGTCCAGAGAAGACTTGCTGAGTTTCTGGATAAATTGTCACGCAATAATGCCACTAGGCCATCACTTTGCCTGCTCACAATTTGTATATCCCAGTGCAACATGAATCAAAACTCTTTCTTCCTGCACAATTGTTTGACCCGGCACTCTGGTGATGTGACTCAGTACCTCTCCACTGTGTGGGTCTAATTGCTGCCTCTGTCAGCAACTCTCACTCTTGAAGCTACTCCAGATCATGAGCCAACAGAATTCTCCACTCCAGAGAGATGAGGCAGTACAGGTCAGGAATGTAGAGTGGGATTTTCCAGATCTCTGTGGGCTCAGTGCCATTCTATATGTGTAATCCTCAAAGCATTAGTCTAATTTCCCATTCTGCCTATTTCTGTGTCTTCTACAGGTACTCATGGAGTTCCTGACTCAATAGACTTGCCAACTGCTGGTTGGGACGATGGTTGGTCAGCCAGAAAGACAAAGTCAGGGAGGTCGGGAGTCTTCAATAAATCCTGTTGCCAGGTAAGGTCATTCCAGTGCACAGAGTAGAAAGTAATAAGGGGTAATCCAAACATCAGCTAACAAGACATGACATAGAGAAAGTGCTGGAGGGGGAACACAGTACAAACACACCCAAGGCTCAATCACCACGCCTGCTGCAAGTTTTATTGTAATGAGACAGCATCGGGAGTTCCCAGTTATCAGTTCAGGCCTGTGCTTTCTTAGGGAGCATCAGAACAACTGAGGGGAATGCAGGCCTCCCACGAGAGGGTGGGATCTTTCTGTTCCCTATTCCCTCTCCAACACTGTATCAATGGCTTGTATTGAGGACCAGTGTCTTCAATCATTCTAACTCCTATAACAGTTCCTATCTCTGTCATCTCCTCCCCTCTCACCAATTATTTCACATATTTGAAACCTCCAGTCCAGATGACCATCCATATCGCTGTAACTTGCTTCAGTCTCTACAACATGCCTTGTCACGATAGTCTCCTCCTCCAATAACTAGAGACATCGAGTCTGTTTCTGTGCGGCATGATTCTTTGGCCAAGGTTTCCTAAATGGAATGAGTCACGTTTGCCTGTGTTTGGCTCATATCCCTTCAAACCTTCTCCTTTCCACGTACCTGCCCGAGTGACTCATCCATGTTGTAATTGTACTTGTTTTTACCATTTCCTCTGACAGCCCGTTCCGTCTATGCACCATTCTCTGTGGATAATGTTGCCCCTCAGCTCCCTCTTTAAATCCTTGCTCTCTCACCTCACGTTTATGCCTCTAGCTTTGGACTCACCTACCCTTGGCAATTCACCTTACTTAGACCCTAATTGTTTTCATAAACCTTTATAAGGTCACCCTGTGGCCTCTTCTGCCCAAGAGAAATATTGACGACAGTGTTACCAATATCTCCAACTCATGTACTCAATGCTCTGACCAATGAAGACAAGTGTGCCAATTACTGTTTTCAACACCCTGTCGCCCTGCGATGCCAATCCAAGAAACAATGTAACTGCACCCCTTGGTCTCTCTCTGTTCGACAACACTGTCCAGGGCCCAACCATTACCTGTGTTAGTCCTCCCTGGTTTGTCTGAATTAAATCCAACACCTGAATTAACCTCCATCTTTCATTCCTTCGCCCAGTTGATTAACATCCCCTTCGATAACTATATTCCCTGCCCACTCTTCCACTAATCTTGCTATCCATAAATATACTAACAGGGACTCCTATATTTTCACTCAAATTGTTAATGTAAATGGTGCACAACCGTGGTCCCAGCACCAATCCTTACAGCACGCTGCTGATCAGAGGCCTCCAGTCTGAACAAAACCCTCTCCCACCACCCTCTGTCTCCCACTGTCATCCCATTTTGTATCCAGTTGGCTAGCTCTCCCTGATCCCTTGTGATTACTAACCAATGTATCATGCTACATCCTAAACAAGGGTTTGCGGAAGCCAGAAACAACGTCTGTTGCTCTGCCTTCGTCTATCTTTTTGGTCACATCTTGAGCAAACTCCAGTCAAGTTTGTGAGACGTGTTTTCCCATGCACAAAGCCATGCTGGCTGTCCGTAATCAGACCTTATCTTTCCAAATGCATGTAAGGCCTACCTCTCAGAATGACCTCCAACAACTGACCCACCCTGATGTCTCGCTCATCAGTCTGTAGTTCCCTGGCTTTCTCTTGCAGCCTTTCTTAATTAATGACGCAACATTATAATCATAGTCAAGAGTCATACCACACTGTTTGGTTAACGCAAACCATACTCTAAAACGGATCTCATCCCACCTGCCTGTCCCTGGATCATATCCCTTCAAACCTTTCCTATTCATGTACTAATCCAAATGTCTTTTGAACATTGTAATTATCCCCATGTTCACCCCTTCCTTGGGAAGTTCATTTCACACACAACCCACCCTCTGTGTAACAATGTGCCTCTCATGTGTTTTATTTTATATGTCTCTCCTCTAACTTAAAAATGTAGTGCCTTGTCTTGAAACTCCCCTGTCCATGGGAAAAGACACTCCCATTAACTCTATCTATCCTCCTCATGATTTTATAAACTTCTATGAGGTCATCTGTCAACATTCAGGTTTCAGTGAAAAATACCAACCTATTCAGCCTTTCTTTATACTGAAGCCTTTCGTACCCAGCCACATCCCAGTAAGTCTCCTCCCAACCCTTTCCAGCTTAATAATAATCTTCCTATAACTGGGCGACCAGAACTGGACACAGTATTCCAGAAGAGGACTCACCAATGGCCTGTATAATCTCAATATGACTTCCCAACTCCTATATCCAAAGGACTGAGCAATGAAAACAAGTGAGGCAAGCACCTTTTTTTAAACTATCCTGTCTCTCCATGTTGCAAACTTCAAAGAATTATGTAACTGAACCCTGAGGTCCCTCTGTTCTACAACACTACCGGAGGTCTTGCCATTAATTGTATAAGCTCTGCCCGTGTTTGTTTACCAAATGCATTACCTCGTATTTATTCAGATTGAACTCCATCGACAGTTTTCAGCCATTCACACATTTCATCAGGATCCCTTTGTAATCTCAGAAAACCTTCTTCACTGTCCACAATGCCACCCTCCAGTCTAACAGCCTATCACATGCAGCTCTCTATGGTACAAATATCTCTGCTAGGGGCCCTACAATTTCTTTACCAGCTTCCCACAATGTCTTGAGATACATTTGATCAGGTCCTGGGGATTTATCTACCTTTGTGTTTTAAAACCTCCAGCACCTCCTTTTCTATCTTGTGGACTCATTTCAAGACGTTGAGTCATAGAGATGTACAGCATGGAAACAGGCCCTTCGGACCAACTCCTGCATGGCATTTCTGGTCGCATTTGCCACAATTTTGCCAATATTCCTCTAAACCTTTGCTATTCATACACCCATCCAGATGCCTTTTAAATGTATTTCTATCAGCCTCCACTATTTGCTCTGGCAGCTTATTCCATCCACTCTGCGGGAGCCAGTTGTCCTTTAGACCCCTTTGAAAAGTTTCCCTCGTCTGGAGAAATGACCTTGTCAATTGACCCTGTCGATGACCATCATGATTTTAAACACCTTTTATCGGTTAACTCCTCAGCTTCCCATGTTCAACTGAAAACAGCCCCAGCCTATTCAGGCTTTTCCCTGAAGCGCAAACCCTCCAACCCTGGCAACATCTTTGGTCATTTCCTCTGAATCCTTTCATGTTCCACGACATCCTTCCGATGGCATTAAGACCAGAATTACACACAGTATTCCAATAGTGGTCAGGCCAAACACTGTTTAGTTCCCTGAGCGCCCCAGTCTTTATCCACAGTAAGTTCCAAAGTGAAATATTTGTTTCGGATCCTGTAGTTTCACACATCGTTTGCTTCATTGATCACTAAGGATACCGGGTTTGTCCCGAGCTCTTCTTTTGCTCTTAATACACTTGTAGAACCTCTTTGGATTCTCCTTAACTTTCTCTGCCAAATCTATCTCATGTCCCCTTTTTACATTCCTGATTTCCATCCAAAGTGTATTTCTACAGCCCCGATGCTCCTGAAGGGATTCCCTTGAGTCAGCCAGTTATATCTGACATGTGACCCCTTTTTTTGTTGACCAGAGCCTCGAGACTCAACCAGTGTTTCCCAATTCTGTTAGCATTGAGCTGCACACTAACAGGAGCACGCTGGCGCTGAACGCTCCTTTTATCTCGGTTTTAAAATATTCCTACTTGCCAAACATCCCTTTACCTGCAAATAGCCTCCCCAGATCTACTTTAAAAATTCATGTCTAATACTATCTTGGTCCGTTGAATAACTTTAACTTGTGGACCAGGCCTGTCCTTTTCCATCGCTATTTTCAAATTAATACAATTGTGGTAACTTTCCAAAGTGTTCCCCCACTAACACCTCAGTGCCGTTCCCTACCTTGTTTCCCAAGGGGAGGTCAGGTTTTGCCCCATTCTCCAGTTGGGCCACTTACATAATGACTGGGAGTTTTCAGAACACACTTAACAAATTCCTTCCATCCAAATGCTTAACTTAGTAGCAATCCCAGTCCAGGTTTGGAAAGGTTAAGATCCCCTATCATTACAACCCTATTATTCTAAGAGATATCTGAAATCTCCTGACATATTTGCTCCTTCATCTCCCATTGCCTATCGCTGTAGTCTGACCATAGAAAACTAATGGCCAATTTTTATTTCTCAGTTGCACTAATATCGCTTAACTGGGCGATGCTGCATGAATACTCCCTCGAGGTACTGCTGGGATGTTTCCCCCAATCAAAACCACCAGCTCTCCTCCTGTTTAGCCTCCTGTTCTATCCTTCCTGTAGCATCTGTCTCCGGAACATTGAGATGCTGGTCCTGTTGCTCCCTCAGCTGTGTTTCTGTAATATCTATGGTATCCCAGTCCCATGATCCCATCCACGCTCTGGGTTCATCTGCCTTATCTGTCTGGCCCTTTGCATTGAAATAACTGCAGTTTAATCCACCAGTTTTCCCTCATTGTCTGCTATGTTCTTGCCTGCCTTGTCTACTTATATTGTTCTCTTGAACATTTGTACCAGCCTCAACTTTCTTTCTGGCCTTACGACTCTTTGGGGTCACACAGCCCTGCCAGACGAGTTTCAATCCTCTCGAGCAGCTCCAGCAACGCTCCCCACCAGGATGTGGGTCCCCCTCCTGTTCCCAGTTCAGGTGTATTCCCCACCCAGTCTACCTGTGCTGACACCTTCAGACATACAGGGACTTGCCCACCAAGGTCCCTGTATTCCTCAGTACTCCAGGAGGACCTACCATTCATGATGTATATCGTTCGTTTATTCGACTTCCCACAGTGCATTACCTCACAGTGATCAGAAGTAAACTCCATCTGCCATTACTCTGCTCAGTTTATCATCTGATCGATATCAGACTGCAGCCTGAGTCCATCCCCCTCACTGTGGACAACACCCTCATGTTACCTGCAAACCTACTAATGTTACCTTCTGCTTTCACATCCGAGTGATTAATGTCCATAATGAACAGCAATGGTTCCTGCACAGATCCCTGTGGTACACCCGCTGGGCAAAGGCTTTCAATCACAAAACCAACCCTCCACCAATTGTGGAGCCAATTTGCCAACGTACCTTGGATCCGATGGGATCTTCCCTTTTGGACCAGCCTTCCGTGTGGGACCTTGTCAAAGACCTTAATGAACTCCATATAAACCACATCATCTGTACGGCCCTCATCAATATCAGAGGACAGTCGTCTAGCAAATCCATACAGACAATCCCTAATGAAATTGCGGGGTATCCGTTTTTGGCGAATACATTGTAGAGGTGTTCTTCTTCCTCTTTTTGCAGTTCTGGTGTACTGCAGTGTGTTGTGGCCCTTTTGAACAGTGTCTTGATGCAACTTCTTTTGTGTGTGTTGGGGTGGTTGCTTTCGTAGTTTAAGACTTGGTCTGTGTGTGTGTCTTTCATGTATATCTTTGTGGTGAATTCTCCGTTCGGTGTTCTCTGTACCATCACGTCTAGGAATGGGAGTTGGTTGTCCTTTTCTTCCTCTCTAGTGAATCGGATTCCTGTGAGTGTGGCTTTGATGATCCGGTGTGTGTTCTCTATTTCTGTGTTTTTAACGATTACAAAGGTGTCATCCACATATCTGAGCCAGAGTTTGGGTTGAATTTGCGGTAAGACTGTTTGTTCTAATCTTTGCATTACTGCTTCTGCTATGAGCCCAGAGATGGGTGAGCCCATGGGTGTGCCGTTGATTTGTTCATATATTTGGTTGTTGAATGTGAAGTGTGTTGTGAGGCACAGGTCCGGTAGTTTGAGTATGCCATCTTTGTTGATAGGTTCACCGTCCTGTTGTCTGTTCTGTATGTCCAGCAGGTTGGCTATTGTTTCTCTGGCTAGGGTTTTGTTGATAGAGGTGAACAGTGCCGTTATGTCGAATGAGACCATAGCTTCTTCCTTGTCTATGTGTGTATTTCTGATGATGTCCAAGAATTCCTGTGTTGACTGTATAGAGTGTCTGGATCCGCTGATCAGGTGTTTCAGTTTCTGCTGTAGTTCTTTAGCCAGTTTGTGTGATGGTATCCCTGGTAGTGATACTGTGGGTCTGAGTGGGATGTCTGGTTTGTGCACTTTAGGTAGTTCGTAGAATCTGAGGGTGCTGTTGCTTTCAGTTTTGATTCTCTGTAGGTCAAACCTGGTTATCTGTCCGTTTTTGTTGTAGGTTTCTCAGTGTGTTGTTTATCCTATTGGTGAGCTGTGGGGTGGGGTCAAACTCCACGCAATTTCATCCACAGATGCCTCAGGGAAAGACAATGGAACGAAGACATGACACGACCCAAAGGACTAGCCACACTACCATACATCAAGAACATTTCCGAACTGACAGCCAGACTACTGCGACCACTAGGACTCATAACAGCACACAAACCAACAGCCACTCAGACAACAACTCACCAGGACGAAGGACCCGATACCCAGCATGAGCAAAACCAACGTAGTGTACAAAATCCCAGGCAAGGACTGCACAAAACACTATATAGGACAAACAGGAAGACCGCTAACGGTCCGCATCCATGAACACCAACTAGACAAGAAAGGACACGACCAGCTATCCTTAGTAGCCACACACGCAGATGACAAGTAACGTGAGTTCGACTGGGACAACACTACTATTATAGGACAAACCAAACAGAGAACAGCCAGGGAATTCCTAGAGGCATGGCACTCATCCACAGTTTCAATCAATAAGCACATCGACCTGGATCGAATATACCGGCCACTGCAGCGGACAGCTGGAACTGACAACCGGAAGGGGCAGATGCAAATCACTATAAATGCCGGAGGAAACATCACAGAAGCGCTTCACAGGAGGCTCCCAAGCACTGAGGATGTCACCTAGACAGGGGACAAAACGTCTGCAACACAAATTCCCAACTCGGCGAACAGAACCACAACAACGAGCACCCGAGCTACAAATCTTCTCCCAAACTTTGAAGCCCTTTAGACTCTACAAAGCTCTGTCATGAACAAGCCACTATTTCCTTTGCCTTCTTCAGTGTCTGCAACTCTCGCTCTAGTAACGTTCTTTAGTCACTGCAGGTCTGCCTAGCTCCCCAGACAACCTGTTTCATCCCCTACAGCTCCCACAATCACTGTAACAGCCTCTGCTCTGTCTAATCCTCCTCTTTCCCACTGCCTTCCAGGCACAACGGCGATCCTGTAAGAGAGCAGTGCGGAATGGGATGTTATAAATCGCAGCTGAGGCTTGATGCCGACCATTACCTGGGAGTCACAAGGGGAGAGAACCTGAGCGAGTGCAGCACAGAGCGGGAGAATATAAATCAGCAGCGAGGGTCAAGGCCGACTGGGACTTGGATTTGGATAAAAAGCAGAGCAGGAGGCTCGAAATCAGCACCGAGTCACAGAGGGAGTGACCGTGTGAGGGAGCAACTTGGAGCAGGAGCATGAGGCTGACTCAGCTGGGAGAATATAAATCAGCACTGAGGATCGAGGCCTTGTTGTACCTGGGAGTCACAGAGACGGTGACCATGTGAGGGAGCAGACTGGAGTGAGAGCTGGACGATTACACGTCTGAGGAGACACATCACTGTGTGTGCACCTGTCCCTCCATTGTTCTGTGTTTGTGTGTGTTTGTATGCGTGTGTGTCCCCTTCCCTCGCTGTGTGTGTGTAACTCACCTCACTGTGTGTGTGTCCCTCCCTCACTGTGTGTGTTTGTACCTCCCTCGCTGTGTGTGTGCATGTCCCTCCCTCACTATGTCTGTGAGCATGTCCCTCCCTCACTGTGTGTGTGTGCGTGTCCCTCCCTCACTGTGTGTGAGCATGTCCCTCCCTCACTATGTCTGTGAGCATGTCCCTCCCTCACTGTGTGTGTGTGTACGTGTCCCTCCCTCACTGTGTGTGTGTTTGTGTGCGTATGTCTGCGTGTCACCCTCCCTCACGTGTGTGTGTGTGTGTCCTCGTTGTGTGTGTGTGTGTCCCCTCTCGCTTTTTGAGCACATGTCCCACCCTCGCTGTGTCTGCGTGTCCCACCCTCGCTGTGTCTGCGTGTCCCACCCTCGCTGTGTGTGCGTGTGTGTGTATATGTGTGCGCCCCTCTTGCTGTGTGTGTGTGTGCACCTCTTGCAGTGTGTGAGGGTGTCCTCCCCTCGCTCTGTATGTGTGTGTATGCATATCACTCACTCACTGTGTGTCTGTGTGTCCCTCCCTCGCTGTGTGAGTGTGTGTGTGCGTGTCTCTCTCTCACTGTGTGCGCGTCGCTCTTGCTGTGTGTGTGTGTGTCCCTCCCTCGCTGTGTGTGTGTGTGTCCCTCCCTCGCTGTGTGAGTGTGTGTGTGCGTGTCTCTCTCTCACTGTGTGCGCGTCGCTCTTGCTGTGTGTGTGTGTCCCTCCCTCGCTGTGTGTGTGTGTGTGTGTCCCTCCCTCGCTGTGTGTGTGTGTCCCTCCCTCGCTGTGTGTGTGTGTCCCTCCCTCGCTGTGTGTGTGTGTCCCTCCCTCGCTGTGTGTGTGTGTCCCTCCCTCGCTGTGTGTGTGTGTCCCTCCCTCGCTGTGTGTGTGTGTCCCTCCCTCGCTGTGTGTGTGTGTCCCTCCCTCGCTGTGTGTGTGTGTCCCTCCCTCGCTGTGTGTGTGTGTCCCTCCCTCGCTGTGTGTGTGTGTCCCTCCCTCGCTGTGTGTGTGTGTCCCTCCCTCGCTGTGTGTGTGTGTCCCTCCCTCGCTGTGTGTGTGTGTCCCTCCCTCGCTGTGTGTGTGTGTCCCTCCCTCGCTGTGTGTGTGTGTCCCTCCCTCGCTGTGTGTGTGTGTCCCTCCCTCGCTGTGTGTGTGTCCCTCCCTCGCTGTGTGTGTGTGTGTCCCTCCCTCGCTGTGTGTGTGTGTGTCCCTCCCTCGCTGTGTGTGTGTGTCCCTCCCTCGCTGTGTGTGTGTGTGGCCCTCCCTCGCTGTGTGTGTGTGTGTGTCCCTCCCTCGCTGTGTGTGTGTGTGTCCCTCCCTCGCTGTGTGTGTGTGTGTCCCTCCCTCGCTGTGTGTGTGTGTGTCCCTCCCTCGCTGTGTGTGTGTGTGTCCCTCCCTCGCTGTGTGTGTGTGTGTCCCTCCCTCGCTGTGTGTGTGTGTCCCTCCCTCGCTGTGTGTGTGTGTGTCCCTCCCTCGCTGTGTGTGTGTGTGTCCCTCCCTCGCTGTGTGTGTGTGTGTCCCTCCCTCGCTGTGTGTCCCTGTGTGTGTGTGTGTGTGTCCCTCCCTCGTGTGTGTGTGTGTGTGTGTCCCTCCCTCGTGTGTGTGTGTGTGTGTGTGTGTCCCTCCCTCGTGTGTGTGTGTGTGTGTCCCTCCCTCGCTGTGTGTGCGTGTGTGTGTATATATGTGCGCCCCTCTTGCTGTGTGTGTGTGTGCACCTCCTGCAGTGTGTGAGGGTGTCCTCCCCTCGCTCTGTATGTGTGTGTATGCATATCACTCACTCACTGTGTGTCTGTGTGTCCCTCCCTCGCTGTGTGAGTGTGTGTGTGTGTGTCCCTCCCTCGCTGTGTGTGTGTGTTTGTCCCTCCCTCGCTGTGTGTGTGTGTGTGTGTGTGTCCCTCCCTCGCTGTGTGTGTGTGTGTGTCCCTCCCTCGCTGTGTGTGTGTGTGTGTCCCTCCCTCGCTGTGTGTGTGTCCCTCCCTCGCTGTGTGTGTGTGTGTGTCCCTCCCTCGCTGTGTGTGTGTGTCCCTCCCTCGCTGTGTGTGTGTGTCCCTCCCTCGCTGTGTGTGTGTGTCCCTCCCTCGCTGTGTGTGTGTGTCCCTCCCTCGCTGTGTGTGTGTGTCCCTCCCTCGCTGTGTGTGTGTGTGTCCCTCCCTCGCTGTGTGTGTGTGTGTGTGTCCCTCCCTCGCTGTGTGTGTGTGTGTCCCTCCCTCGCTGTGTGTGTGTGTGTCCCTCCCTCGCTGTGTGTGTGTGTGTCCCTCCCTCGCTGTGTGTGTGTGTGTCCCTCCCTCGCTGTGTGTGTGTGTCCCTCTCCCTCGCTGTGTGTGTGTGTCCCTCTCCCTCGCTGTGTGTGTGTGTGTCCCTCTCCCTCGCTGTGTGTGTGTGTGTCCCTCCCTCGCTGTGTGTGTGTGTGTCCCTCCCTCGCTGTGTGTGTGTGTGTCCCTCCCTCGCTGTGTGTGTGTGTGTCCCTCCCTCGCTGTGTGTGTGTGTGTCCCTCCCTCGCTGTGTGTGTGTGTGTCCCTCCCTCGCTGTGTGTGTGTGTGTCCCTCCCTCGCTGTGTGTGTGTGTATCCCTCCCTCGCTGTGTGTGTGTGTGTCCCTCCCTCGCTGTGTGTGTGTGTGTCCCTCCCTCGCTGTGTGTGTGTGTGTCCCTCCCTCGCTGTGTGTGTGTGTGTCCCTCCCTCGCTGTGTGTGTGTGTGTCCCTCCCTCGCTGTGTGTGTGTGTGTGTCCCTCCCTCGCTGTGTGTGTGTGTGTCCCTCCCTCGCTGTGTGTGTGTGTGTCCCTCCCTCGCTGTGTGTGTGTGTGTCCCTCCCTCGCTGTGTGTGTGTGTGTCCCTCCTTCGCTGTGTGTGTGTGTGTGTCCCTCCTTCGCTGTGTGTGTGTGTGTGTCCCTCTCTCGCTGTGTGTGTGTCCCTCCCTCGTGTGTGTGTGTGTGTGTCCCTCCCTCGTGTGTGTGTGTGTGTGTCCCTCCCTCGTGTGTGTGTGTGTGTCCCTCTCTCGCTGTGTGTGTGTCCCTCCCTCGTGTGTGTGTGTGTGTGTGTGTGTGTGTGTCCCTCCCTCGTGTGTGTGTGTGTGTCCCTCCCTCGTGTGTGTGTGTGTGTCTCTCCCTCGTGTGTGTCCCTCCCTCGCTGTGTGTGTGTGTGTGTCCCTCCCTCGCTGTGTTTGTGTGTCCCTCCCTCGCTGTGTTTGTGTGTCCCTCCCTCGCTGTGTGTGTGTGTGTCCCTCCCTCGCTGTGTGTGTGTGTGTGTCCCTCCCTCGCTGTGTGTGTGTGTGTGTGTGTGTCCCTCCCTCGCTGTGTGTGTGTGTGTCCCTCCCTCGCTGTGTGTGTGTGTGTGTCCCTCCCTCGCTGTGTGTGTGTGTGTGTCCCTCCCTCGCTGTGTGTGTGTGTGTCCCCCTCCCTCGCTGTGTGTGTGTGTGTCCCCCTCCCTCGCTGTGTGTGTGTGTGTCCCTCCCTCGTGTGTGTGTCCCTCCCTCGTGTGTGTGTGTGTGTGTGTGTCCCTCCCTCGTGTTTGTGTGTGCGCGGACGTGTCCCTCCCTTGCTGTGTGCGGACGTGTCCCTCCCTTGCTGTGTGCGGACGTGTCCCTCCCTCGCTGTGTGCGGGCGTGTGTCTCCCCCTCGTTGGGTGTGCGCATGTCCCTCTCTTGCTCTGTCTGTGTGTTTGTGTTTGTGTGTGTCCCTTCCTGGCTGTGTGTTCATGTCCCTCTTTCGCTGTGTATGTCTGTAATTTTGTGCTTGTGCATGCGCGTGTCCCTCCCTCGCTGTGTGTGCATGTCCCCCTCTTGCTGTGAGTATGTGTGTCCCTGTTGCAGTGTATGTGAGTGTCCTTCCCTGGCTGTGTGTGTGTGTATGTGTGTCCCTCCCTCGCTGAGTGTCTGCGTGTATCCCCCTCACTGTCTGTATTTGCGTGTCCCTCCATCGCTGTGTGTGTGTATGTGTGTGTGTGTATATTTGTGCATTTCCCTCCCTTGCTTTGCATGTGTGTGCCCCCTCTCAATTTCTGTGCACATGCCCTCCCCCTCACGGTGTGTGTGCTTGTCCCTCCTCTGTGTGTCCCTCCCTCGCTATGTGTGTGCGTGTCCCTCCCAAGCTGTGTGTCCATGCTCCCTCCCTCGCTGCGTGTCTCAGCGTGTCCCACCCTCACTCTGTGTGTGTCCCTCCCTCGCTTTGCGTTTGTGTGTCCGTCCCTTGTGTGTGCGTGTGTGCATGTGCCTCCCTTGCTCTGTGTTTCTGTGTGTGTATGTACGTGTGCGTGACCCTTCCTCGCTTTGTGTGTCCATCCCTTGTGTGTGTGAGTGCGTGACCCCCTTGCTGTGTGTGCGTGTCCCACCCTTGCCGTGTCTGTGTGTGTCCTCTCTCGCTGTGTGTGCGTGCCCCCCCTCAATTTCTGTGCACATGCCCTCCCCCTCGACATGTGTGTGTACCTTCCTTCGCTGTATGTGTGTGTATCCCTCCCTCGCTGTGTGTCTGCAGGTAACCCCCTCACTGTGTGTGTTTGTATGTCGCTCGCTCGCTGTGTGTGCATGCGTCCGTCCCTCGCTCTGTGTTTGTGTGTATGTATGTGTGCATGTCCCTCCCTCGCTTTGCATATGTGTTCGTCCTTTGTGTGCGTGTGTGCATGTCCCTCCCTTGCTCTGTGTTTGTGTGTGTATGTATGTGTGCGTGTCATTCCCTCGCTTTGCGTGTATGTGTCCGTCCCTTGTGTGTGTGTGTGTGTGTGTGTGACCAGCTTGCTGTGTGCGCGTGTCCCACCCTTGCTGTGTCTGTGTGTGTCCTCTCTCGCTATTTGTGTGTCCCTCTCAATTTCTGTGCACATGCTCTCCCCCTCGACATGTGTGTGCTTGTCCCTCCTTCGCGGTGTGTGCGTGTCCCTCCCTCGCTGTGTATGTGCGTGTCCCTCCCTCGCTGTGTATGTGCGTGTCCCTCCCTCGCTGTGTATGTGTGAGTTTCCCCCATTGGTGTGTGTGTGTGTGTGTGTGTGTCCGTCCGTCCCTCTTGGTATGTGTGCTTGACCCTCCCTCGTTGTGTGAGCATGTATCTCCCCCTCGCAGTGTGTGCGCATGTCCCTCTCTCACTCTCTGTGTTTGTGTGTGTCCCTCACTGGCTGTGTATGCACGTCCCTCCCTGGCTGTGTGTGTGCGTGTCCCCCTCTCGCTGTATATGTCTGTGTTTGTGTGCTTCCTCATGCGCATGTCGCTCCTCCACTGTATGTGCGTGTCCTTCCCTCGCTGTCTGTGTGTGTGTGTGCGCGCGTGTCCCTCCCTCGCTGTGTGTGCATGTCCCTCTCTTCCTGTGTGTGTCTGTGTTTGTGTGCTTCCTCATGCACGTGTCGCTTCCTCGCTGTCTCTGTGTGTGTGTGTGTCCATCCCTCGCTCTGTGTGTGTGTGTGTGTGTGTGTGTGTGTGTGTGTCTTGCTGTGCATGTGTGTGTGTGTCCCTCCCTCGCTGTGTGTGTGTGTGTGTGTGTGTGTGTGTGTGTGTCTTGCTGTGCATGTGTGTCCATGTCCCTCACTGGCTGTGTGTGTGCGTGCCCCTCTCTCGCTGTGTGCTTGGGCATGTGCGTGTTCTTCCCTCGCTGTGTGAACGTGTCCCTCTCTTGCTGTGAGTATGTGTGTCCCTCTTGCAGTGTATGTGAGTGTCCTTCCCTAATGCTGTGTGTATGTGTATGTGTGTGTGTGTATGCATGTGTGTCCCTCCCTCACTGTTTATGTGTCAGTTTCCTGCCCTGTGTGTGTTACTCTTGCTGTGCGTGTGTGTACGTGGCCCTCCCTCGCTGTTTGTGTGCGTGTCCCTCTCTTGCTCTGAGTGTGTGTCCATGTCCCTCCCTGGCTGTGTGTGTGCGTGCACCTCTCTCGCTGTGTGTCTGTGTTTGTGTGTGTCCATGTCCCTCCCTGGCTATGTGTGTGCATGCCCCTCTCTCGCTGTGTGTCTGTGTTTGTGTGCTTGAGCATGAGCGTGTCCATCCCTCGCTGTGTGTGCGTGTCCCCTCTTGCTGTGAGTATGTGTGACCCTTTTACAGTGTATGCGTGTGTCCTTCGCTCGCTGCGTGTGTGTGTGTGAGTGCATGTGTCCCTCCCTCGTCTTGTCAGTGTGTGCCCCCAATCACTTTCCGTGCACATTTCCTCCCCTTTGCCGTGTGTGTGCTTGTCCCTCTTTCCATGTGTGTGTGTGTGTGTGTCTCCCTCGCTGTGTGTGTTTGTGTATGACCCTCCATCGTTGTGTGTGTGCATGTCCTTCCCTCCCTCGCTGTGTGTGTGTGTGTGTGTGTGTGTGTGTGTACGTGTACGTTTCACTCCCTCGCTGTTTGTGTGTCCCTCGCTGGCTGTGTGTGTGTGTGTGTGTGTGTGTGTCCCACTCTCGCTGTGTATGTGTGTGTGTGTCCTACTCTCGCTGTGTATGTGTGTGTGTGTGTGTCCCTCCCTCGCTGTGTGTCAGCGTGTATCCCCTTAACTGTATGTATGTGTGCGTGTCACTCCCTCACTTTGTGTGTCCATGCCCCCTCCCTCGCTGCGTGTCTCAGCGTGTCCCTCCCTCGCTCTGTGTGTGTGTGTGCATGTCATTCCCTCACTGTGTGTGTGTGTTTGTGTGTGTCCCTCCCTCAGTGTGTGTGTACGTTTCACTCCCTCGCTGTTTGTGTGTCCCTCGCTGGCTCTGTGTGTGTCTGTGTGTCCCTCTCTCACTGTGTGTGCATGTCCCTCACTCTCTGTGTGCATGTCCATCCCTCGCTGTGTGTTTGTGTATGACCCACCATCGCTGTGTGTGTGCATGTCCTTCCCACCCTCGCTGTGTGTGTGTGTGTGTGTGTGTCTCACCCTCGCTGTTTGTGTGTGTATGTCCCGCCCTCGCTGTGTGTCTGCGTGTATCCCCTTAACTGTGTGTATGTGTGTGTGTCCGTCTTGCTGTGTGTGTGTGTCCCTCCCTTGCTCTTTGTGTATGTCCCCATTGCTGTGTGTGCGTGCGTCCCTCCCTTGCTGTGTCAGTGCGTGCCCCCTCACTTTCTGTGCACATTTCCTCCCCTTCGCCGTGTGTGTGTGTCCCCCTCCTTCCCTGTGTGTGTGTGTGTGTGTGTCCCTCCCTCGCTGTGTGTGTGTGTGTGTGTCCGTCCCTCACTGTGTGTGTGTGTCCGTCCCTCACTGTGTGTGTGTGTCCCTCCCTCGCTGTGTGTGTGTGTGTGTCCCTCCCTCGCTGTGTGTGTGTGTGTCCCTCTCCCTCGCTGTGTGTGTGTCCCTCTCCCTCGCTGTGTGTGTGTGTCCCTCTCCCTCGCTGTGTGTGTGTGTCCCTCTCCCTCGCTGTGTGTGTGTGTCCCTCTCCCTCGCTGTGTGTGTGTGTGTCCCTCCCTCGCTGTGTGTGTGTGTGTCCCTCCCACGCAGTGTGTGTGTGTGTCCCTCCCACGCAGTGTGTGTGTGTGTCCCTCCCTCGCTGTGTGTGTGTGTGTGTCCCTCCCTCGCTGTGTGTGTGTGTGTCCCTCCCTCGCTGTGTGTCAGCGTGTATCCCCTTAACTGTATGTATGTGTGCGTGTCACTCCCTCACTTTGTGTGTCCATGCCCCCTCCCTCGCTGCGTGTCTCAGCGTGTCCCTCCCTCGCTCTGTGTGTGTGTGCATGTCATTCCCTCACTGTGTGTGTGTGTTTGTGTGTGTCCCTCCCTCAGTGTGTGTGTACGTTTCACTCCCTCGCTGTTTGTGTGTCCCTCGCTGGCTCTGTGTGTGTCTGTGTGTGCATGTCCCTCACTCTCTGTGTGCGTGTCCATCCCTCGCTGTGTGTTTGTGTATGACCCACCATCGCTGTGTGTGTGCATGTCCTTCCCACCCTCGCTGTGTGTGTGTGTCTCACCCTCGCTGTTTGTGTGTGTATGTCCCGCCCTCGCTGTGTGTCTGCGTGTATCCCCTTAACTGTGTGTATGTGTGTGTGTCCGTCTTGCTGTGTGTGTGTGTCCCTCCCTTGCTCTTTGTGTATGTCCCCATTGCTGTGTGTGTGTGCGTCCCTCCCTTGCTGTGTCAGTGCGTGCCCCCTCACTTTCTGTGCACATTTCCTCCCCTTCGCCGTGTGTGTGTGTCCCCCTCCTTCCCTGTGTGTGTGTGTGTGTGTGTGTGTCCCTCCCTCGCTGTGTGTGTGTGTGTGTGTCCGTCCCTCACTGTGTGTGTGTGTCCCTCTCCCTCGCTGTGTGTGTGTCCCTCTCCCTCGCTGTGTGTGTGTGTCCCTCTCCCTCGCTGTGTGTGTGTGTCCCTCTCCCTCGCTGTGTGTGTGTGTCCCTCTCCCTCGCTGTGTGTGTGTGTGTCCCTCCCTCGCTGTGTGTGTGTGTGTCCCTCCCACGCAGTGTGTGTGTGTGTCCCTCCCTCGCTGTGTGTGTGTGTGTGTCCCTCCCTCGCTGTGTGTGTGTGTGTGTGTCCCTCCCTCGCTGTGTGTGTGTGTGTCCCTCCCTCGCTGTGTGTGTGTGTGTCCCTCCCTCGCTGTGTGTGTGTGTGTCCCTCCCTCGCTGTGTGTGTGTGTGTCCCTCCCTCGCTGTGTGTGTGTGTGTCCCTCCCACGCAGTGTGTGTGTGTGTCCCTCCCTCGCTGTGTGTGTGTGTGTGTCCCTCCCTCGCTGTGTGTGTGTGTGTGTCCATCCCTCGCTGTGTGTGTGTGTGTGTCCCTCCCTCGCTGTGTGTGTTTGTGTGTCCCTCCCTCGCTGTGTGTGTGTGTGTCCCTCCCTCGCTGTGTGTGTGTGTGTCCCTCCCTCGCTGTGTGTGTGTGTGTCCCTCCCTCGCTGTGTGTGTGTGTGTCCCTCCCTCGCTGTGTGTGTGTGTGTGTCCCTCCCTCGCTGTGTGTGTGTGTGTGTCCCTCCCTCGCTGTGTGTGTGTGTGTGTCCCTCCCTCGCTGTGTGTGTGTGTGTGTCCCTCCCTCGCTGTGTGTGTGTGTGTGTCCCTCCCTCGCTGTGTGTGTGTGTGTGTCCCTCCCTCGCTGTGTGTGTGTGTGTGTCCCTCCCTCGCTGTGTGTGTGTCCCTCCCTCGTGTGTCCCTCCCTCGTGTGTGTCCCTCCCTCGTGTGTGTGTGTGTGTGTGTGTCCCTCCCTCGTGTGTGTGTGTGTCCCTCCCTCGTGTGTGTGTGTGTCCCACCCTCGTGTGTGTGTGTGTGTCCCACCCTCGCTGTGTGTGCGTGTGTGTGTATATGTGTGCGCCCCTCTTGCTGTGAGTGTGTGTGCACCTCTTGCAGTGTGTGAGGGTGTCCTCCCCTCGCTCTGTATGTGTGTGTATGCATATCACTCACTCACTGTGTGTCTGTGTGTCCCTCCCTCGCTGTGTGAGTGTGTGTGTGCGTGTCTCTCTCTCACTGTGTGCGCGTCGCTCTTGCTGTGTGTGTGTCCCTCCCTCGCTGTGTGTGTGTGTGTCCCTCCCTCGCTGTGTGAGTGTGTGTGTGCGTGTCTCTCTCTCACTGTGTGCGCGTCGCTCTTGCTGTGTGTGTCCCTCCCTCGCTGTGTGTGTGTGTGTCCCTCCCTCGCTGTGTGTGTGTGTGTCCCTCCCTCGCTGTGTGTGTGTGTGTCCCTCCCTCGCTGTGTGTGTGTGTGTGTCCCTCCCTTGCTGTGTCAGTGCGTGCCCCCTCTCACTTTCTGTGCACATTTCCTCCCCTTCGCCGTGTGTGTGTGTCCCCCTCCTTCCCTGTGTGTATGTGTCCCTCTCCCTCGCTGTGTGTGTGTGTCCCTCTCCCTCGCTGTGTGTGTGTGTGTGTCCCTCTCCCTCGCTGTGTGTGTGTGTGTCCCTCCCTCGCTGTGTGTGTGTGTGTGTCCCTCCCTCGCTGTGTGTGTGTGTGTCCCTCCCTCGCTGTGTGTGTGTGTGTCCCTCCCTCGCTGTGTGTGTGTGTCCCTCCCTCGCTGTGTGTGTGTGTGTGTGTCCCTCCTTCGCTGTGTGTGTGTGTGTGTCCCTCTCCCTCGCTGTGTGTGTGTCCCTCTCCCTCGCTGTGTGTGTGTCCCTCTCCCTCGCTGTGTGTGTGTGTCCCTCTCCCTCGCTGTGTGTGTGTGTCCCTCTCCCTCGCTGTGTGTGTGTGTCCCTCTCCCTCGCTGTGTGTGTGTGTCCCTCTCCCTCGCTGTGTGTGTGTGTGTCCCTCCCTCGCTGTGTGTGTGTGTGTCCCTCCCACGCAGTGTGTGTGTGTGTGTCCCTCCCTCGCTGTGTGTGTTTGTGTGTCCCTCCCTCGCTGTGTGTGTTTGTGTGTCCCTCCCTCGCTGTGTGTGTTTGTGTGTCCCTCCCTCGCTGTGTGTGTTTGTGTGTCCCTCCCTCGCTGTGTGTGTTTGTGTGTCCCTCCCTCGCTGTGTGTGTTTGTGTGTCCCTCCCTCGCTGTGTGTGTGTGTGTGTGTCCCTCCCTCGCTGTGTGTGTGTGTCCCTCCCTCGCTGTGTGTGTGTGTGTCCCTCCCTCGCTGTGTGTGTGTGTGTCCCTCCCTCGCTGTGTGTGTGTGTGTCCCTCCCTCGCTGTGTGTCAGCGTGTATCCCCTTAACTGTATGTATGTGTGCGTGTCACTCCCTCACTTTGTGTGTCCATGCCCCCTCCCTCGCTGCGTGTCTCAGCGTGTCCCTCCCTCGCTCTGTGTGTGTGTGCATGTCATTCCCTCACTGTGTGTGTGTGTTTGTGTGTGTCCCTCCCTCAGTGTGTGTGTACGTTTCACTCCCTCGCTGTTTGTGTCCCCCTCGCTGGCTCTGTGTGTGTCTGTGTGTCCCTCTCTCACTGTGTGTGCATGTCCCTCACTCTCTGTGTGCGTGTCCATCCCTCGCTGTGTGTTTGTGTATGACCCACCATCGCTGTGTGTGTGCATGTCCTTCCCACCCTCGCTGTGTGTGTGTGTGTCTCACCCTCGCTGTTTGTGTGTGTATGTCCCGCCCTCGCTGTGTGTCTGCGTGTATCCCCTTAACTGTGTGTATGTGTGTGTGTCCGTCTTGCTGTGTGTGTGTGTCCCTCCCTTGCTCTTTGTGTATGTCCCCATTGCTGTGTGTGTGTGCGTCCCTCCCTTGCTGTGTCAGTGCGTGCCCCCTCACTTTCTGTGCACATTTCCTCCCCTTCGCCGTGTGTGTGTGTCCCCCTCCTTCCCTGTGTGTGTGTGTGTGTGTGTGTGTCCCTCCCTCGCTGTGTGTGTGTGTGTGTGTGTCCGTCCCTCACTGTGTGTGTGTGTCCCTCTCCCTCGCTGTGTGTGTGTCCCTCTCCCTCGCTGTGTGTGTGTGTCCCTCTCCCTCGCTGTGTGTGTGTGTCCCTCTCCCTCACTGTGTGTGTGTGTGTCCCTCCCTCGCTGTGTGTGTGTGTGTCCCTCCCACGCAGTGTGTGTGTGTGTCCCTCCCTCGCTGTGTGTGTGTGTGTGTCCCTCCCTCGCTGTGTGTGTGTGTGTGTCCCTCCCTCGCTGTGTGTGTGTGTGTCCCTCCCTCGCTGTGTGTGTGTGTGTCCCTCCCTCGCTGTGTGTGTGTGTGTCCCTCCCTCGCTGTGTGTGTGTGTGTGTCCCTCCCTCGCTGTGTGTGTGTGTGTCCCTCCCACGCAGTGTGTGTGTGTGTCCCTCCCTCGCTGTGTGTGTGTGTGTGTCCCTCCCTCGCTGTGTGTGTGTGTGTGTCCCTCCCTCGCTGTGTGTGTGTGTGTGTCCCTCCCTCGCTGTGTGTGTGTGTGTGTCCCTCCCTCGCTGTGTGTGTTTGTGTGTCCCTCCCTCGCTGTGTGTGTTTGTGTGTCCCTCCCTCGCTGTGTGTGTGTGTGTCCCTCCCTCGCTGTGTGTGTGTGTGTCCCTCCCTCGCTGTGTGTGTGTGTGTCCCTCCCTCGCTGTGTGTGTGTGTGTCCCTCCCTCGCTGTGTGTGTGTGTGTGTCCCTCCCTCGCTGTGTGTGTGTGTGTGTCCCTCCCTCGCTGTGTGTGTGTGTGTGTCCCTCCCTCGCTGTGTGTGTGTGTGTGTCCCTCCCTCGCTGTGTGTGTGTGTGTGTCCCTCCCTCGCTGTGTGTGTGTCCCTCCCTCGCTGTGTGTGTGTCCCTCCCTCGTGTGTGTCCCTCCCTCGTGTGTGTGTGTGTGTGTGTCCCTCCCTCGTGTGTGTGTGTGTCCCACCCTCGTGTGTGTGTGTGTGTCCCACCCTCGCTGTGTGTGCGTGTGTGTGTATATGTGTGCGCCCCTCTTGCTGTGAGTGTGTGTGCACCTCTTGCAGTGTGTGAGGGTGTCCTCCCCTCGCTCTGTATGTGTGTGTATGCATATCACTCACTCACTGTGTGTCTGTGTGTCCCTCCCTCGCTGTGTGAGTGTGTGTGTGCGTGTCTCTCTCTCACTGTGTGCGCGTCGCTCTTGCTGTGTGTGTGTCCCTCCCTCGCTGTGTGTGTGTGTGTCCCTCCCTCGCTGTGTGAGTGTGTGTGTGCGTGTCTCTCTCTCACTGTGTGCGCGTCGCTCTTGCTGTGTGTGTCCCTCCCTCGCTGTGTGTGTGTGTGTCCCTCCCTCGCTGTGTGTGTGTGTGTCCCTCCCTCGCTGTGTGTGTGTGTGTCCCTCCCTCGCTGTGTGTGTGTGTGTGTCCCTCCCTTGCTGTGTCAGTGCGTGCCCCCTCTCACTTTCTGTGCACATTTCCTCCCCTTCGCCGTGTGTGTGTGTCCCCCTCCTTCCCTGTGTGTATGTGTCCCTCTCCCTCGCTGTGTGTGTGTGTCCCTCTCCCTCGCTGTGTGTGTGTGTGTCCCTCTCCCTCGCTGTGTGTGTGTGTGTCCCTCCCTCGCTGTGTGTGTGTGTGTGTCCCTCCCTCGCTGTGTGTGTGTGTGTCCCTCCCTCGCTGTGTGTGTGTGTGTCCCTCCCTCGCTGTGTGTGTGTGTGTCCCTCCCTCGCTGTGTGTGTGTGTGTGTGTCCCTCCTTCGCTGTGTGTGTGTGTGTCCCTCCCTCGCTGTGTGTGTGTCCCTCCCTCGCTGTGTGTGTGTCCCTCCCTCGTGTGTGTCCCTCCCTCGTGTGTGTCCCTCCCTCGTGTGTGTGTGTGTGTGTGTGTCCCTCCCTCGTGTGTGTGTGTGTGTGTGTCCCTCCCTCGTGTGTGTGTGTGTGTCCCTCCCTCGTGTGTGTGTGTGTGTCCCTCCCTCGTGTGTGTGTGTGTGTGTGTCCCTCCCTCGCTGTGTGTGTGTGTGTGTGTGTGTGTCCCTCCCTCGCTGTGTGTGTGTGTGTCCCTCCCTCGCTGTGTGTGTGTGTGTCCCTCCCTCGTGTGTGTGTGTGTGTGTCCCTCCCTCGTGTGTGTGTGTGTGTGTGTGTCCCTCCCTCGCTGTGTGTGTGTGTGTCCCTCCCTCGCTGTGTGTGTGTGTCCCTCCCTCGCTGTGTGTGTGTGTGTCCCTCCCTCGCTGTGTGTGTGTGTGTCCCTCCCTCGCTGTGTGTGTGTGTGTGTCCCTCCCTCGCTGTGTGTGTGTGTGTGTCCCTCCCTCGCTGTGTGTGTGTGTCCCTCCCTCGCTGTGTGTGTGTGTGTGTGTGTCCCTCCCTCGCTGTGTGTGTGTGTGTCCCTCCCTCGCTGTGTGTGTGTGTGTCCCTCCCTCGCTGTGTGTGTGTGTGTCCCTCCCTCGCTGTGTGTGTGTGTGTCCCTCCCTCGCTGTGTGTGTGTGTGTGTCCCTCCCTCGCTGTGTGTGTGTGTGTGTCCCTCCCTCGCTGTGTGTGTGTGTGTGTGTCCCTCCCTCGCTGTGTGTGTGTGTCCCTCCCTCGCTGTGTGTGTGTGTGTGTGTGTCCCTCCCTCGCTGTGTGTGTGTGTGTCCCTCCCTCGTTGTGTGTGTGTGTGTCCCTCCCTCGCTGTGTGTGTGTGTGTCCCTCCCTCGCTGTGTGTGTGTGTGTCCCTCCCTCGCTGTGTGTGTGTGTGTCCCTCCCTCGCTGTGTGTGTGTGTGTCCCTCCCTCGCTGTGTGTGTGTGTGTCCCTCCCTCGCTGTGTGTGTGTGCGTCCCTCCCTCGCTGTGTGTGTGTGCGTCCCTCCCTCGCTGTGTGTGTGTGCGTCCCTCCCTCGCTGTGTGTGTGTGCGTCCCTCCCTCGCTGTGTGTGTGTGTGTCCCTCCTTCGCTGTGTGTGTGTGTGTGTCCCTCCTTCGCTGTGTGTGTGTGTGTGTGTCCCTCCCTCGCTGTGTGTGTGTGTGTGTGTGTGTCCCTCCCTCGCTGTGTGTGTGTCCCTCCCTCGCTGTGTGTGTGTCCCTCCCTCGTGTGTGTCCCTCCCTCGTGTGTGTGTGTGTGTGTCCCTCCCTCGCTGTGTGTGCGTGTGTGTGTCCCTCCCTCGTGTGTGTGCGTGTGTGTGTCCCTCCCTCGTGTGTGTGTGTGTGTGTGTGTGTGTGTCTCTCCCTCGTGTGTGTGTGTGTGTCTCTCCCTCGTGTGTGTGTGTGTGTGTCCCTCCCTCGCTGTGTGTGTGTGTGTCCCTCCCTCGCTGTGTGTGTGTGTCCCTCCCTCGCTGTGTGTGTGTGTGTGTGTGTCCCTCCCTCGCTGTGTGTGTGTGTGTCCCTCCCTCGCTGTGTGTGTGTGTGTGT
This sequence comes from Chiloscyllium plagiosum, assembly GCF_037043375.1. Classification (NCBI taxonomy): domain Eukaryota; kingdom Metazoa; phylum Chordata; class Chondrichthyes; order Orectolobiformes; family Hemiscylliidae; genus Chiloscyllium; species Chiloscyllium plagiosum. Next base: position 115,801,451 of record NW_028270146.1, read on the forward strand.
CCCTCCCTCGCTGTGTGTGTGTGTGTGTGTCCCTCCCTCGCTGTGTGTGTGTGTGTCCCTCCCTCGCTGTGTGTGTGTGTCCCTCCCTCGCTGTGTGTGTGTGTGTCCCTCTCCCTCGCTGTGTGTGTGTGTGTCCCTCCCTCGTGTGTGTGTCCCTCCCTCGTGTGTGTGTGTGTCCCTCCCTCGTGTATGTGTGTCCCTCCTTCGTGTTTGTGTGTGTGTCCCCCTCCCTCGTGTTTGTGTGTGCGCGGACGTGTCCCTCCCTTGCTGTGTGCGGACGTGTCCCTCCCTTGCTGTGTGCGGACGTGTCCCTCCCTCGCTGTGTGCGGGCGTGTGTCTCCCCCTCGTTGGGTGTGCGCATGTCCCTCTCTTGCTCTGTCTGTGTGTTTGTGTTTGTGTGTGTCCCTTCCTGGCTGTGTGTTCATGTCCCTCTTTCGCTGTATATGTCTGTAATTTTGTGCTTGTGCATGCGCGTGTCCCTCCCTCGCTGTGAGTATGTGTGTCCCTGTTGCAGTGTATGTGAGTGTCCTTCCCTGGCTGTGTGTGTGTGTATGTGTGTCCCTCCCTCGCTGAGTGTCTGCGTGTATCCCCCTCACTGTCTGTATTTGCGTGTCCCTCCATCGCTGTGTGTGTGTATGTGTGTGTGTGTGTATATTTGTGCATTTCCCTCCCTTGCTTTGCATGTGTGTGCCCCCTCTCAATTTCTGTGCACATGCCCTCCCCCTCACGGTGTGTGTGCTTGTCCCTCCTCTGTGTGTCCCTCCCTCGCTATGTGTGTGCGTGTCCCTCCCAAGCTGTGTGTCCATGCTCCCTCCCTCGCTGCGTGTCTCAGCGTGTCCCACCCTCGCTCTGTGTGTGTCCCTCCCTCGCTTTGCGTTTGTGTGTCCGTCCCTTGTGTGTGCGTGTGTGCATGTGCCTCCCTTGCTCTGTGTTTCTGTGTGTGTATGTACGTGTGCGTGACCCTTCCTCGCTTTGTGTGTCCATCCCTTGTGTGTGTGAGTGCGTGACCCCCTTGCTGTGTGTGCGTGTCCCACCCTTGCCGTGTCTGTGTGTGTCCTCTCTCGCTGTGTGTGCGTGCCCCCCCTCAATTTCTGTGCACATGCCCTCCCCCTCGACATGTGTGTGTACCTTCCTTCGCTGTATGTGTGTGTATCCCTCCCTCGCTGTGTGTCTGCAGGTAACCCCCTCACTGTGTGTGTTTGTATGTCGCTCGCTCGCTGTGTGTGCATGCGTCCGTCCCTCGCTCTGTGTTTGTGTGTATGTATGTGTGCATGTCCCTCCCTCGCTTTGCATATGTGTTCGTCCTTTGTGTGCGTGTGTGCATGTCCCTCCCTTGCTCTGTGTTTGTGTGTGTATGTATGTGTGCGTGTCATTCCCTCGCTTTGCGTGTATGTGTCCGTCCCTTGTGTGTGTGTGTGTGTGTGTGACCAGCTTGCTGTGTGCGCGTGTCCCACCCTTGCTGTGTCTGTGTGTGTCCTCTCTCGCTATTTGTGTGCCCCTCTCAATTTCTGTGCACATGCTCTCCCCCTCGACATGTGTGTGCTTGTCCCTCCTTCGCGGTGTGTGCGTGTCCCTCCCTTGCAGTGTATGTGTGTGTCCCTCCCTCGCTGTGTGTCTGCGTGTATTCCCCTCACCATAAGTGTGTGTGTTTGTCCCTTCCTCACTCGGTGTGCGCGTCTCTCCCTTGCTCTGTGTTTGTGTGTGTGTATTTGTGCGTGTCCCTCACTCGCTTTGTGTGTGGGTACCCCCTCTCAATTTGTATGCACATGCCATCCCCCTCACGGTGTGTGTGCTTGTCCCTCCTTCGCTGTGTGTTCCTCCCTCGCTATGTGTGTGCCTGTCGCTCCCTTGCTGTGTGTGTGCGTGTCCCTCCCACGCTGGGTGTGTCCATGCTCCCTCCCTCGCTGGGTGTCTCAGCGTGTCCCTCCCTCGCTCTCTGTGTATGTGCGCGTGCATGTCCTTCCCTCACTGTGTCTGTGTGTGTCCCTTCGCTGCATGTTCCTTCCTCGCTGTGTGTGTCCCCCTTCCTCGCTGTGTGTGTGTGCGTGTCCTCCCTTGCTGTGTGTGTGCGTGTCCCTCCCTTGCTGTGTGTGTGTGTGTCCCTCCTCATTGTGTGTGTGGAGGTGTGTCCCTCCCTCGCTGTGTATGTGCGTGTCCCTCCCTCGCTGTGTATGTGCGAGTTTCCCCCCTTGGTGTGTGTGTGTGTGTGTGTGTGTGTGTCCGTCCCTCTTGGTATGTGTGCTTGACCCTCCCTCGTTGTGTGAGCATGTGTCTCCCCCTCGCAGTGTGTGCGCATGTCCCTCTCTCACTCTCTGTGTTTGTGTGTGTCCCTCACTGGCTGTGTATGCACGTCCCTCCCTGGCTGTGTGTGTGCGTGTCCCCCTCTCGCTGTATATGTCTGTGTTTGTGTGCTTCCTCATGCGCATGTCGCTCCTCCACTGTATGTGCGTGTCCTTCCCTCGCTGTCTGTGTGTGTGTGTGCGCGCGTGTCCCTCCCTCGCTATGTGTGCATGTCCCTCTCTTCCTGTGTGTGTCTGTGTTTGTGTGCTTCCTCATGCACGTGTCGCTTCCTCGCTGTCTCTGTGTGTGTGTGTGTCCATCCCTCGCTCTGTGTGTGTGTGTGTGTGTGTGTGTGTGTGTCTTGCTGTGCATGTGTGTGTGTGTCCCTCCCTCGCTGTGTGTGTGTGTGTGTGTGTGTGTGTGTGTGTGTGTGTGTGTGTGTGTGTGTCTTGCTGTGCATGTGTGTCCATGTCCCTCACTGGCTGTGTGTGTGCGTGCCCCTCTCTCGCTGTGTGCTTGGGCATGTGCGTGTTCTTCCCTCGCTGTGTGAACGTGTCCCTCTCTTGCTGTGAGTATGTGTGTCCCTCTTGCAGTGTATGTGAGTGTCCTTCCCTAATGCTGTGTGTATGTGTATGTGTGTGTGTGTATGCATGTGTGTCCCTCCCTCACTGTTTATGTGTCAGTTTCCTGCCCTGTGTGTGTTACTCTTGCTGTGCGTGTGTGTACGTGGCCCTCCCTCGCTGTTTGTGTGCGTGTCCCTCTCTTGCTCTGAGTGTGTGTCCATGTCCCTCCCTGGCTGTGTGTGTGCGTGCACCTCTCTCGCTGTGTGTCTGTGTTTGTGTGCTTGAGCATGCGCGTGTCCATCACTCGCATGGTGTGCGTGTCCCCTCTTGCTGTGAGTATATGTGACCCTTTTACAGTGTATGTGAGTGTCCTTCCCTCACTGTGTGTGTGTCCCTCTTGGTATGAGTGCTTGGCCTTCCCTCGTTGTATGCATGTCACTCCCACACTGTGTGTCTGTGTGTATGTGTGCGTGTGCCTCCCTTGCTTTGTGCATGTGTGTGTGCGCCTCTTGCTGTGTGTGCGTGTGTTACTCCCTCGCTCTGAGTGTGTGTCAGTCCCTTGTGTGTGTGTTTGTCCCTCCCTCACTGTATGTGCGCGTCTCTCCCTTGCTTTGTGTGTGTGTGTGCGCGCGCGCGTGCGTGTCCCTCCTCCGCTTTGCGTGTGTGTGTCCCCATCCCTCGCAGTGTGTCCCTCCCTCGCCGTGTGTCTGCGTGTAGCCCCCTCACTGTGTGTATTTGCGTGTCCCTCCATCGCTGTGTGTGTGTATGTGTGTGTATATTTGTGCGTGTCCCTCCCTCGCTTTGCATGTGTGTGCCCCCTCTCAATTTGTGTGCACAAGCCCTCCCCCTCGCGGTGTGTGTGCTTGTCCCTCCTTCGCTATGTGTCGCTCCCTTGCTGTGTGTGTCCATGCTCCCTTCCTCGCTGCGTGTCTCAGCGTGTCCCTCCCTCGCTGTGTGTGTGTTTGTGTGTGTGTCCCTCCCTCGCTCTGTGTGTCCCTCTCTCGTTGTGTGTGGGTGTGTCCCTCCCTCGCTGTGTGTGTGTGTGTGTGTGTGTGTGTCCCTCCCTCGCTCTGTGTCCCTCCCTCGCTCTGTGTGTCCCTCCCTCGCTCTGTGTGTCCCTCCCTCGCTCTGTGTGTCCCTCCCTCGCTCTGTGTGTCCCTCCCTCGCTCTGTGTGTCCCTCCCTCGCTCTGTGTGTGTCCCTCTCTCGTTGTGTGTGTGTGTGTCCCTCTCTCGTTGTGTGTGTGTGTGTCCCTCTCTCGATGTGTGTGTGTGTGTGTGTCCCTCTCTCGTTGTGTGTGTGTGTGTGTCCCTCTCTCGTTGTGTGTGTGTGTGTGTCCCTCTCTCGTTGTGTGTGTGTGTGTGTCCCTCTCTCGTTGTGTGTGTGTGTGTCCCTCTCTCGTTGTGTGTGTGTGTGTCCCTCTCTCGTTGTGTGTGTGTGTCCCTCTCTCGTTGTGTGTGTGTGTCCCTCTCTCGTTGTGTGTGTGTGTCCCTCTCTCGTTGTGTGTGTGTGTCCCTCTCTCGTTGTGTGTGTGTGTCCCTCTCTCGCTGTGTGTGTGTGTGTGTGTGTGTGTGTCTCTCTTGCTGTGCATGTGTGGGTGTGTGGCCCTCCCACGCTGTGTGTGCATGTGTCTCCTCCTCGCCGTGTGTACGCGTGTCCCTCTCTTGCTGTGTGTGTGTGTGTTTGTGTGTGTCCATGTCCCTCCCTGGCTATGTGTGTGCATGCCCCTCTCTCGCTGTGTGTCTGTGTTTGTGTGCTTGAGCATGAGCGTGTCCCTCCCTCGCTGTGTGCGGGCGTGTGTCTCCCCCTCGTTGGGTGTGCGCATGTCCCTCTCTTGCTCTGTCTGTGTGTTTGTGTTTGTGTGTGTCCCTTCCTGGCTGTGTGTTCATGTCCCTCTTTCGCTGTATATGTCTGTAATTTTGTGCTTGTGCATGCGCGTGTCCCTCCCTCGCTGTGAGTATGTGTGTCCCTGTTGCAGTGTATGTGAGTGTCCTTCCCTGGCTGTGTGTGTGTGTATGTGTGTCCCTCCCTCGCTGAGTGTCTGCGTGTATCCCCCTCACTGTCTGTATTTGCGTGTCCCTCCATCGCTGTGTGTGTGTATGTGTGTGTGTGTGTGTGTATATTTGTGCATTTCCCTCCCTTGCTTTGCATGTGTGTGCCCCCTCTCAATTTCTGTGCACATGCCCTCCCCCTCACGGTGTGTGTGCTTGTCCCTCCTCTGTGTGTCCCTCCCTCGCTATGTGTGTGCGTGTCCCTCCCAAGCTGTGTGTCCATGCTCCCTCCCTCGCTGCGTGTCTCAGCGTGTCCCACCCTCGCTCTGTGTGTGTCCCTCCCTCGCTTTGCGTTTGTGTGTCCGTCCCTTGTGTGTGCGTGTGTGCATGTGCCTCCCTTGCTCTGTGTTTCTGTGTGTGTATGTACGTGTGCGTGACCCTTCCTCGCTTTGTGTGTCCATCCCTTGTGTGTGTGAGTGCGTGACCCCCTTGCTGTGTGTGCGTGTCCCACCCTTGCCGTGTCTGTGTGTGTCCTCTCTCGCTGTGTGTGCGTGCCCCCCCTCAATTTCTGTGCACATGCCCTCCCCCTCGACATGTGTGTGTACCTTCCTTCGCTGTATGTGTGTGTATCCCTCCCTCGCTGTGTGTCTGCAGGTAACCCCCTCACTGTGTGTGTTTGTATGTCGCTCGCTCGCTGTGTGTGCATGCGTCCGTCCCTCGCTCTGTGTTTGTGTGTATGTATGTGTGCATGTCCCTCCCTCGCTTTGCATATGTGTTCGTCCTTTGTGTGCGTGTGTGCATGTCCCTCCCTTGCTCTGTGTTTGTGTGTGTATGTATGTGTGCGTGTCATTCCCTCGCTTTGCGTGTATGTGTCCGTCCCTTGTGTGTGTGTGTGTGTGTGTGACCAGCTTGCTGTGTGCGCGTGTCCCACCCTTGCTGTGTCTGTGTGTGTCCTCTCTCGCTATTTGTGTGCCCCTCTCAATTTCTGTGCACATGCTCTCCCCCTCGACATGTGTGTGCTTGTCCCTCCTTCGCGGTGTGTGCGTGTCCCTCCCTTGCAGTGTATGTGTGTGTCCCTCCCTCGCTGTGTGTCTGCGTGTATTCCCCTCACCATAAGTGTGTGTGTTTGTCCCTTCCTCACTCGGTGTGCGCGTCTCTCCCTTGCTCTGTGTTTGTGTGTGTGTATTTGTGCGTGTCCCTCACTCGCTTTGTGTGTGGGTACCCCCTCTCAATTTGTATGCACATGCCATCCCCCTCACGGTGTGTGTGCTTGTCCCTCCTTCGCTGTGTGTTCCTCCCTCGCTATGTGTGTGCCTGTCGCTCCCTTGCTGTGTGTGTGCGTGTCCCTCCCACGCTGGGTGTGTCCATGCTCCCTCCCTCGCTGGGTGTCTCAGCGTGTCCCTCCCTCGCTCTCTGTGTATGTGCGCGTGCATGTCCTTCCCTCACTGTGTCTGTGTGTGTCCCTTCGCTGCATGTTCCTTCCTCGCTGTGTGTGTCCCCCTTCCTCGCTGTGTGTGTGTGCGTGTCCTCCCTTGCTGTGTGTGTGCGTGTCCCTCCCTTGCTGTGTGTGTGTGTGTCCCTCCTCATTGTGTGTGTGGAGGTGTGTCCCTCCCTCGCTGTGTATGTGCGTGTCCCTCCCTCGCTGTGTATGTGCGTGTCCCTCCCTCGCTGTGTATGTGCGAGTTTCCCCCCTTGGTGTGTGTGTGTGTGTGTGTGTGTGTCCGTCCCTCTTGGTATGTGTGCTTGACCCTCCCTCGTTGTGTGAGCATGTGTCTCCCCCTCGCAGTGTGTGCGCATGTCCCTCTCTCACTCTCTGTGTTTGTGTGTGTCCCTCACTGGCTGTGTATGCACGTCCCTCCCTGGCTGTGTGTGTGCGTGTCCCCCTCTCGCTGTATATGTCTGTGTTTGTGTGCTTCCTCATGCGCATGTCGCTCCTCCACTGTATGTGCGTGTCCTTCCCTCGCTGTCTGTGTGTGTGTGTGCGCGCGTGTCCCTCCCTCGCTATGTGTGCATGTCCCTCTCTTCCTGTGTGTGTCTGTGTTTGTGTGCTTCCTCATGCACGTGTCGCTTCCTCGCTGTCTCTGTGTGTGTGTGTGTCCATCCCTCGCTCTGTGTGTGTGTGTGTGTGTGTGTGTGTCTTGCTGTGCATGTGTGTGTGTGTCCCTCCCTCGCTGTGTGTGTGTGTGTGTGTGTGTGTGTGTGTGTGTGTGTGTGTGTCTTGCTGTGCATGTGTGTCCATGTCCCTCACTGGCTGTGTGTGTGCGTGCCCCTCTCTCGCTGTGTGCTTGGGCATGTGCGTGTTCTTCCCTCGCTGTGTGAACGTGTCCCTCTCTTGCTGTGAGTATGTGTGTCCCTCTTGCAGTGTATGTGAGTGTCCTTCCCTAATGCTGTGTGTATGTGTATGTGTGTGTGTGTATGCATGTGTGTCCCTCCCTCACTGTTTATGTGTCAGTTTCCTGCCCTGTGTGTGTTACTCTTGCTGTGCGTGTGTGTACGTGGCCCTCCCTCGCTGTTTGTGTGCGTGTCCCTCTCTTGCTCTGAGTGTGTGTCCATGTCCCTCCCTGGCTGTGTGTGTGCGTGCACCTCTCTCGCTGTGTGTCTGTGTTTGTGTGCTTGAGCATGCGCGTGTCCATCACTCGCATGGTGTGCGTGTCCCCTCTTGCTGTGAGTATATGTGACCCTTTTACAGTGTATGTGAGTGTCCTTCCCTCACTGTGTGTGTGTCCCTCTTGGTATGAGTGCTTGGCCTTCCCTCATTGTATGCATGTCACTCCCACACTGTGTGTCTGTGTGCATGTGTGTGTGCGCCTCTTGCTGTGTGTGCGTGTGTTACTCCCTCGCTCTGAGTGTGTGTCAGTCCCTTGTGTGTGTGTTTGTCCCTCCCTCACTGTATGTGCGCGTCTCTCCCTTGCTTTGTGTGTGTGTGTGCGCGCGCGCGTGCGTGTCCCTCCTCCGCTTTGCGTGTGTGTGTCCCCATCCCTCGCAGTGTGTCCCTCCCTCGCCGTGTGTCTGCGTGTAGCCCCCTCACTGTGTGTATTTGCGTGTCCCTCCATCGCTGTGTGTGTGTATGTGTGTGTATATTTGTGCGTGTCCCTCCCTCGCTTTGCATGTGTGTGCCCCCTCTCAATTTGTGTGCACAAGCCCTCCCCCTCGCGGTGTGTGTGCTTGTCCCTCCTTCGCTATGTGTCGCTCCCTTGCTGTGTGTGTCCATGCTCCCTTCCTCGCTGCGTGTCTCAGCGTGTCCCTCCCTCGCTGTGTGTGTGTTTGTGTGTGTGTCCCTCCCTCGCTCTGTGTGTCCCTCTCTCGTTGTGTGTGGGTGTGTCCCTCCCTCGCTGTGTGTGTGTGTGTGTGTGTGTGTGTCCCTCCCTCGCTCTGTGTCCCTCCCTCGCTCTGTGTGTCCCTCCCTCGCTCTGTGTGTCCCTCCCTCGCTCTGTGTGTCCCTCCCTCGCTCTGTGTGTCCCTCCCTCGCTCTGTGTGTCCCTCCCTCGCTCTGTGTGTGTCCCTCTCTCGTTGTGTGTGTGTGTGTCCCTCTCTCGTTGTGTGTGTGTGTGTCCCTCTCTCGATGTGTGTGTGTGTGTGTCCCTCTCTCGTTGTGTGTGTGTGTGTCCCTCTCTCGTTGTGTGTGTGTGTGTCCCTCTCTCGTTGTGTGTGTGTGTGTCCCTCTCTCGTTGTGTGTGTGTGTCCCTCTCTCGTTGTGTGTGTGTGTCCCTCTCTCGTTGTGTGTGTGTGTCCCTCTCTCGTTGTGTGTGTGTGTCCCTCTCTCGTTGTGTGTGTGTGTCCCTCTCTCGCTGTGTGTGTGTGTGTGTGTGTGTGTGTGTGTGTTTCTCTTGCTGTGCATGTGTGGGTGTGTGGCCCTCCCACGCTGTGTGTGCATGTGTCTCCTCCTCGCCGTGTGTACGCGTGTCCCTCTCTTGCTGTGTGTGTGTGTGTTTGTGTGTGTCCATGTCCCTCCCTGGCTATGTGTGTGCATGCCCCTCTCTCGCTGTGTGTCTGTGTTTGTGTGCTTGAGCATGAGCGTGTCCATCCCTCGCTGTGTGTGCGTGTCCCCTCTTGCTGTGAGTATGTGTGACCCTTTTACAGTGTATGCGTGTGTCCTTCGCTCGCTGCGTGTGTGTGTGTGTGAGTGCATGTGTCCCTCCCTCGTCTTGTCAGTGTGTGCCCCCTCTCACTTTCCGTGCACATTTCCTCCCCTTTGCCGTGTGTGTGCTTGTCCCTCTTTCCATGTGTGTGTGTGTGTGTGTGTCTCCCTCGCTGTGTGTGTTTGTGTATGACCCTCCATCGTTGTGTGTGTGCATGTCCTTCCCTTGCTGTGTGTGTGTGTCCCTCACTTGCTCCGTGTGTGTGCATGTCCTTCCCTCCCTCGCTGTGTGTGTGTGTGTGTGTGTGTACGTGTACGTTTCACTCCCTCGCTGTTTGTGTGTCCCTCGCTGGCTGTGTGTGTGTGTGTACGTGTGTGTGTGTGTGTCCCACTCTCGCTGTGTATGTGTGTGTGTCCTACTCTCGCTGTGTATGTGTGTGTGTGTGTCCCTCCCTCGCTGTGTGTCAGCGTGTATCCCCTTAACTGTGTGTATGTGTGCGTGTCACTCCCTCACTTTGTGTGTCCATGCCCCCTCCCTCGCTGCGTGTCTCAGCGTGTCCCTCCCTCGCTCTGTGTGTGTGTGTGCATGTCATTCCCTCACTGTGTGTGTGTGTTTGTGTGTGTCCCTCCCTCAGTGTGTGTGTACGTTTCACTCCCTCGCTGTTTGTGTGTCCCTCGCTGGCTCTGTGTGTGTCTGTGTGTGCATGTCCCTCACTCTCTGTGTGCGTGTCCATCCCTCGCTGTGTGTTTGTGTATGACCCACCATCGCTGTGTGTGTGCATGTCCTTCCCACCCTCGCTGTGTGTGTGTGTGTGTGTGTGTCTCACCCTCGCTGTTTGTGTGTGTATGTCCCGCCCTCGCTGTGTGTCTGCGTGTATCCCCTTAACTGTGTGTATGTGTGTGTGTCCGTCTTGCTGTGTGTGTGTGTCCCTCCCTTGCTCTTTGTGTATGTCCCCATTGCTGTGTGTGCGTGCGTCCCTCCCTTGCTGTGTCAGTGCGTGCCCCCTCTCACTTTCTGTGCACATTTCCTCCCCTTCGCCGTGTGTGTGTGTCCCCCTCCTTCCCTGTGTGTGTGTGTGTGTGTGTGTGTGTCCGTCCCTCACTGTGTGTGCGTAGTGTGTGTCCCTCCTTCCCTGTGTGTGTGTGTCCCTCTCCCTCGCTGTGTGTGTGTGTCCCTCTCCCTCGCTGTGTGTGTGTGTCCCTCTCCCTCGCTGTGTGTGTGTGTCCCTCTCCCTCGCTGTGTGTGTGTGTCCCTCTCCCTCGCTGTGTGTGTGTGTCCCTCTCCCTCGCTGTGTGTGTGTGTGTCCCTCCCTCGATGTGTGTGTGTGTGTCCCTCCCTCGCTGTGTGTGTGTGTCCCTCTCCCTCGCTGTGTGTGTGTGTGTCCCTCCCTCGCTGTGTGTGTGTGTGTCCCTCTCCCTCGCTGTGTGTGTGTGTGTCCCTCCCTCGCTGTGTGTGTGTGTGTGTGTGTCCCTCCCTCGCTGTGTGTGTGTGTGTCCCTCCCTCGCTGTGTGTGTGTCCCTCCCTCGCTGTGTGTGTGTGTGTGTGTCCCTCCCTCGCTGTGTGTGTGTGTGTCCCTTCCTCGCTGTGTGTGTGTGTGTCCCTCCCTCGCTGTGTGTGTGTGTGTCCCTCCCTCGCAGTGTGTGTGTGTGTGTGTCCCTCCCTCGCTGTGTGTGTGTGTGTGTCCCTCCCTCGCTGTGTGTGTGTGTGTGTCCCTCCCTCGCTGTGTGTGTTTGTGTGTCCCTCCCTCGCTGTGTGTGTGTGTGTGTCCCTCCCTCGCTGTGTGTGTGTGTGTCCCTCCCTCGCTGTGTGTGTGTGTGTCCCTCCCTCGCTGTGTGTGTGTGTGTCCCTCCCTCGCTGTGTGTGTGTGTGTCCCTCCCTCGCTGTGTGTGTGTGTGTCCCTCCCTCGCTGTGTGTGTGTGTGTGTCCCTCCCTCGCTGTGTGTGTGTCCCCCTCCCTCGCTGTGTGTGTGTGTGTGTCCCTCCCTCGCTGTGTGTGTGTGTGTGTCCCTCCCTCGCTGTGTGTGTGTCCCTCCCTCGCTGTGTGTGTGTCCCTCCCTCGTGTGTGTCCCTCCCTCGTGTGTGCGTGTGTGTGTGTCCCTCCCTCGTGTGTGTGTGTCCCTCCCTCGTGTGTGTGTGTGTGTCCCTCCCTCCCTCGTGTGTGTGTGTGTGTGTGTGTCCCTCCCTCGTGTGTGTGTGTGTGTGTGTGTGTCCCACCCTCGTGTGTGTGTGTGTGTGTGTGTGTGTCCCACCCTCGCTGTGTGTGCGTGTGTGTGTATATGTGTGCGCCCCTCTTGCTGTGTGTGTGTGTGCACCTCTTGCAGTGTGTGAGGGTGTCCTCCCCTCGCTCTGTATGTGTGTGTATGCATATCACTCACTCACTGTGTGTCTGTGTGTCCCTCCCTCGCTGTGTGAGTGTGTGTGTGCGTGTCTCTCTCTCACTGTGTGCGCGTCGCTCTTGCTGTGTGTGTGTGTCCCTCCCTCGCTGTGTGTGTGTGTGTCCCTCCCTCGCTGTGTGAGTGTGTGTGTGCGTGTCTCTCTCTCACTGTGTGCGCGTCGCTCTTGCTGTGTGTGTGTCCCTCCCTCGCTGTGTGTGTGTGTGTCCCTCCCTCGCTGTGTGTGTGTGTGTCCCTCCCTCGCTGTGTGTGTGTGTGTCCCTCCCTCGCTGTGTGTGTGTGTGTGTCCCTCCCTCGCTGTGTGTGTGTGTGTGTCCCTCCCTCGCTGTGTGTGTGTGTGTGTGTGTCCCTCCCTCGCTGTGTGTGTGTGTGTGTGTCCCTCACTCGCTGTGTGTGTGTCCCTCCCTCGCTGTGTGTGTCTGTCCGTCCCTCCCTCGCTGTGTGTGTGTCCCTCCCTCGCTGTGTGTGTGTGTCCCTCCCTCGCTGTGTGTGTGTGTGTCCCTCCCTCGCTGTGTGTGTGTCCCTCCCTCGCTGTGTGTGTGTGTGTGTCCCTCCCTCGCTCTGTGTGTGTGTGTCCCTCCCTCGCTGTGTGTGTGTGTGTCCCTCCCTCGCTGTGTGTGTGTGTGTGTCCCTCCCTCGCTGTGTGTGTGTGTGTCCCTCCCTCGCTGTGTGTGTGTGTGTCCCTCCCTCGCTGTGTGTGTGTGTGTCCCTCCCTCGCTGTGTGTGTGTGTGTCCCTCCCTCGCTGTGTGTGTGTGTCCCTCTCCCTCGCTGTGTGTGTGTCCCCCTCCCTCGCTGTGTGTGTGTGTCCCTCCCTCGCTGTGTGTGTGTGTCCCTCTCCCTCGCTGTGTGTGTGTGTCCCCCTCCTTCGCTGTGTGTGTGTGTGTGTGTCCCCCTCCCTCGCTGTGTGTGTGTGTCCCCCTCCCTCGCTGTGTGTGTGTGTCCCCCTCCTTCGCTGTGTGTGTGTGTGTGTGTCCCCCTCCCTCGCTGTGTGTGTGTGTGTGTCCCTCCCTCGCTGTGTGTGTGTGTGTGTGTGTGTGTGTGTCCCCCTCCCTCGCTGTGTGTGTGTCCCCCTCCCTCGCTGTGTGTGTGTGTCCCCCTCCCTCGCTGTGTGTGTCCCCCTCCCTCGCTGTGTGTGTCCCCCTCCCTCGCTGTGTGTGTGTGTGTCCCTCCCTCGCTGTGTGTGTGTGTGTCCCTCCCTCGCTGTGTGTGTGTGTGTGTCCCTCCCTCGCTGTGTGTGTGTCCCTCCCTCGCTGTGTGTGTGTCCCTCCCTCGCTGTGTGTGTGTCCCTCCCTCGCTGTGTGTGTGTGTCCCTCCCTCGCTGTGTGTGTGTGTGTCCCTCCCTCGCTGTGTGTGTGTGTGTGTGTCCCTCCCTCGCTGTGTGTGTGTGTGTCCCTCCCTCGCTGTGTGTGTGTGTGTGTGTCCCTCCCTCGCTGTGTCTGTGTGTGTGTCCCTCCCTCGCTGTGTGAGTGTCCCTCCCTCGCTGTGTGTGTGTGTGTGTCCCTCCCTCGCTGTGTGTGTGTGTGTGTCCCTCCCTCGCTGTGTGAGTGTGTGTGTCCCTCCCTCGCTGTGTGTGTGTCCCTCCCTCGCTGTGTGTGTGTGTGTGTCCCTCCCTCGCTGTGTGTGTGTGTGTGTCCCTCCCTCGCTGTGTGTGTGTGTGTGTCCCTCCCTCGCTGTGTGAGTGTGTGTGTCCCTCCCTCGCTGTGTGAGTGTGTGTGTCCCTCCCTCGCTGTGTGTGTGTGTGTGTGTGTGTGTCCCTCCCTCGCTGTGTGTGTGTCCCTCCCTCGCTGTGTGTGTGTGTGTCCCTCCCTCGCTGTGTGTGTGTGTGTCCCTCCCTCGCTGTGTGTGTGTCCCTCCCTCGCTGTGTGTGTGTGTGTGTCCCTCCCTCGCTGTGTGTGTGTGTGTCCCTCCCTCGCTGTGTGTGTGTGTGTGTCCCTCCCTCGCTGTGTGTGTGTGTGTCCCTCCCTCGCTGTGTGTGTGTCCCTCCCTCGCTGTGTGTGTGTGTGTCCCTCCCTCGCTGTGTGTGTGTGTGTGTCCCTCCCTCGCTGTGTGTGTGTGTGTCCCTCCCTCGCTGTGTGTGTGTCCCTCCCTCGCTGTGTGTGTGTGTCCCTCCCTCGCTGTGTGTGTGTGTGTGTCCCTCCCTCGCTGTGTGTGTGTGTGTGTCCCTCCCTCGCTGTGTGTGTGTGTGTCCCTCCCTCGCTGTGTGTGTGTCCCTCCCTCGCTGTGTGTGTGTGTCCCTCCCTCACGGTGTGTGTGTGTGTGTGTGTCCCTCCCTCGCTGTGTGTGTGTGTGTCCCTCCCTCGCTGTGTGTGTGTGTCCCTCCCGCGCTGTGTGTGTGTGTGTCCCTCCCTCGCTGTGTGTGTGTGTGTTCCTCCCTCGCTGTGTGTGTGTGTGTCCCTCCCTCGCTGTGTGTGTGTGTCCCTCCCGCGCTGTGTGTGTGTGTGTCCCTCCCTCGCTGTGTGTGTGTGTCCCTCCCTCGCTGTGTGTGTGTGTCCCTCCCTCGCTGTGTGTGTGTGTGTCCCTCCCTCGCTGTGTGTGTGTGTCCCTCCCTCGCTGTGTGTGTGTGTCCCTCCCTCGCTGTGTGTGTGTGTCCCTCCCTCGCTGTGTGTGTGTGTGTCCCTCCCTCGCTGTGTGTGTGTGTCCCTCCATGGCTGTGTGTGTGTGTGTCCCTCCCTCGCTGTGTGTGTGTCCCTCCCTCGCTGTGTGTGTGTGTCCCTCCCTCGCTGTGTGTGTGTGTGTGTCCCTCCCTCGCTGTGTGTGTGTGTGTGTCCCTCCCTCGCTGTGTGTGTGTGTGTCCCTCCCTCGCTGTGTGTGTGTGTCCCTCCCTCGCTGTGTGTGTGTGTGTCCCTCCCTCGCTGTGTGTGTGTGTCCCT